>NW_011369951.1:1687188-1689714 GCF_000735185.1 Notothenia coriiceps
ATAATTAACATTTATCTATTTTGGGGAACACATTTAGCTGTTTGCTGTCCTTATTTCTTCATGTTAAAAAGTGGTTGCCACTGATGGCAACCAAAGGCCAAGAAGTGGTTGACGTTTTTTCGGAATGGTTGCCAATGGCAACCTGGCAACCGTTACTGTCCAGCCCTGATCTTTAGATTCATAAAGTCACTAGGAAAAGTGTATCTGGTGTGCGTTATTGCGTAACACCATAGCAACAATTATCTACTGCTATTATTGTTCCAGGATGTTAACCTGACTACAAAGGACAACGCTTCATCTTTCAAACACAGCCAGGTGTTATCTCACAACACAAAACACTCTTTAAAAAAGGCTTTTTATTCATCAGATCTGTCAACGTCCCTGAGATGACTTTGTGTGTGTGTGTGTCTGTCTGTCTGTCTGTCTGTCTGTCTGTCTGTCTGTCTGTCTGTCTGTCTGTCTGTCTGTCTGTCTGTCTGTCTGTCTGTCTGTCTGTCTGTCTGTCTGTCTGTGTGTGTGTGTGTGTGGCCTCCACACTTTCAAACTGTTGCCCAGGAAAAGCTTTGTGTCTTTTTTTACTCACACAATGTTTGTATAGCTTCTAATCTTATATCGTAGGTGATTCCAAAGAGAATAAAACGGGTCCTTTTATGAGATGAACACACAAGTCCATTGGACCCTGGAGGATCCGTTTTTTAACTGGATTTCAGACCAATTTTGGATTTCAGACTTACGCCTCTATGGAGTAATTATGTTTGCAAATAGGATTTCTTCTATTTTTAGATTCACATCCGGAAAACTAATGAGGTCACACGCCTGCTGAACTGGAGGGGAGACACTACGGGTGAAAAGGGTAAACAGATGGTGATATCTATTTAATATTTTAATTGATATCGCCATCAAACATCGCCCTGTTGATTACTTAAAATGAAGACGATTCCTTTTGAAGTACAAGTTCTCTTTAGTGCATGATATGTGGGAATGTTCACTGGAAATGTAAATGTTAGATAAAGCCACTTTCATCATTCTTGTTTCATTTTGTTGACATATTAAGGTCGGCAAAAGTTTTTAACGCTTAAACTATTACAAATAAACAATTTAATTGATGACAGTCCACACTTGAATGCATCTATTAGTACACATTTTTCTTTGTTTTACACATTTTATAACAATTTATGTGTATCAAATTCTAACTTTTGGTTGAATTTGGCATAAACCCACAGCTTTCTGTGTATTATGGATGTTTCTCTCCACTATTCTCGAAAAAAAGAAAAAGGAATGGGACAAAATAGATGAAAGAAAAAAGTTTTTAACCTTAATTTCCAAATAAAATTACAATTTAAGTAGAGCTTTTGTATATAAATCCCTGTGTTTGCCAGACCTAGGGGAGCCGTCGCTCTGATAATGAAGTTGTTCTTTTTGCTAAAACTTTTTCCGTGTGTTTCGACCTTTCCTCACTTTCCCTTCCCCAAACAACTTGGAAGTAGATCCAGTTGTGCCAGAACTCCGCATCCATGAATATTATCTCACATTATCTCCTCTTTTTTTTCTCCTTCCAAATGGCAAATGGCAAATTGAAAACAAGACCTCATTTTGGCTCCTGTGGAAAAGCTGCGATGAGGAAATAAGATTGGTTTGTAGACACGTGGTATTGCCGAGGGGATGAGGCTGAATAAGTGATTTTCCCTTCCTCTGATTATCACACGTTATTGCCAGAGGGTATACTGTTCATCTCCTTGATGGTATGCATTTCATTCAGTCATGGTATTAACATTTCTGTAACCTTTGTTTGCTCAAGAATGCTATTAGTGATCTTGAATGCTTGAAGCTTTTCACCCGGTGTGACCACAATAATTTCCTCCTCTCGTTGACCACCTAGCAGCGGGGGGTGCTTTGGGTTTTAGCTCGAGGCTTTAGAGTTGTTACTGTGACAGGTATTTGATTTAACACAAACATACAATGCTTCAAGCATAGAGTGAACACTGACTAATGAGGCTTTTCATTTCCTTTGTTAGATTGTACTTTGTTAATTTGGTAAAATAGTTGTAAAGGTATGTATTCCTCTGCACTGAAACAACTTTCAATATACTAATGATTTAGTTTCGTCCAAACGATAGGATACATTAAGATATATTACGATGCAATACAATACGTTCTAATACGATAAAATACGTTATAATACGATACGTTACAATACGTTATAATACGATACGTTACAATACGTTACGATGCAATACAATACATTATAATACGATACGTTACAATACGTTATAATCAGGGGTGCACATAAGTGGTACGCATGCGCGGCACAAATCTGAAATGCGTACCGTCACTTGTGTCACAAGGCACATTTGCGTACCGACGTACTTGTGAAGCTTTTACAGAAGGCGGTTAGATCAACGGTTTCCGCGTACACAGACAGGGCTGCTGTTAACGTCGGTCTGTACAGCAGCACTGCGCTAAAACAGCTGATCACAACGTTCACACGCTCTGTGGTCACAAAGCTCTGCACTCCACTACCCCCCC
>NW_011369951.1:1689743-1697645 GCF_000735185.1 Notothenia coriiceps
GGAGGCCGGTGCAGTACGGCAGCTATTTTATGTCTCACCTCAACTGCGACAGAAACTCCAGCCGCCCCCGTTTGCACCACAACCTCCACAGAAGAAGTGCATCCTACTGGAAGTCTCCCGTTATACACAGAGACGAGTGTAACAAATAGCTGCCGGGTCGTTGAGTTCGAATACGAGGAGTATTGTCGTTCAGTAAGTCGAGACATCTCTTAGTTCTTCAATATGATGTCATAAACTGAGGTGGACGAAATAGACGTAGAGTAACGGATGCACCCAAAGAAGTGTTTGACTGTCCATTTAGTAACGTTTATAAAAACCTGACACTTTTCTACCCTGGAACAGTTTATTTTACCGATTAATCGATTGACCTTTCACTGGATCGAATTACAAAGTAATTACATTGTCGGACAGGTCATCGGATATAAGTGTTATCTGAGACACAGAGGACCGAATTAATCATAGTGACCATTGTTATGACATTTATCTCGGATTGTTTTTGTCAAATTCATGTTGTATCTATTGACATGTTTAAGACTTCACATAGAAAAAAGAAAAAAAAGTTAAAATGGTCTTACCTCTCACTACAATGTTTGTCACCTAGGTTTAGCAACATAGTAGACACCATTTGTAAAACTTTTTCCCTTCTTTGTTCTAGGTATACAGTTTTTAGGATGTCGTCTTCCGGAGGTTGCATATGATTTACAACGAGTTGTCTCTCTACTACTACAAGTATTTTGAGAGAGGAGGTATATGTCTACTATATGAAAGCAAATTTTATTTCCATAGTATAGTAGCTAGTACACATCTCGTTTGATGAGGTCATTCTGGTTATAGTCACCATCGTTGTTCAACGTTTACACACTTTCACTCTCGTATGGACGTAGTCAGAGAAGTTCTTCTGACTCATCCCAACTATGTAATAGCAAACTGTATGCTTCTCTAACAAAGTAAACACCCTCCCGGTCTAGTTCTGGTCTTGGAGAACTGTCGGTAATACTGACCATGTCCATTCTCATGGGCTCTGTTCCAGGAAGTACGTCGTAGTCTTTCCGAACTACTTCAGACATGTAGAAGCCGACGAGAGTATAGGCATAGAGGAAACGTATACTACGGTTTATAGTATCTTCGACGGAATTTGTGAGAGAGAGAGAGTTTGATTACACTTGACAAAGTGGACGGTTACTGACCTTATCATAGACATGACAGCGACCACATGGAATAGATAGCTGGATTAACATAGTTCTACTTGAGAGAGTGACAACTCGAGTTTTATACTTATGACCGCGGAGAGATTCCTAGGAACCGTGTCTACATAGTAGAGAGACGGGACGCCTTTCATTCTACTCTGTCAGGCCTTGGTGATTAGTGAGGACGTAATTTGATCTTTTTACAAACGATGTCAGTCTCAGACGATAATACTCCTTGACTGTATTTGAGAAGAAAGAATAGTAGCATCCCAGGGTACACTAAACGACTCTCGGTTCGGCACTGTATCGAATTTATTATCGTCGACGGTCTGGTTCTTGTTTTCTTAGTCTTGTCGTCTAGTTCATAGAGTACTGTTTCCGAAAATAAGTATTCGAGTGACTGTCGAGTCAACTGTTTTCGACAACGAGTTTTCTTTACCTTCTCACTAGCCTCGCGGGGAGTTGGAGGATCCGTCCGTCACCCATCAAACTACGTAATGACTTCTGTGACTCCCAGAGACGCCTTCTGTCTACTCCTGCCAGGTTGGTGTGATTTATAGTCGAGGACCTTTGACTTCCTTTTCGAGAATAACGTATTGTTCGTGTCCGAGCCCATAAACATCTTGCTCGACCTTTCAGACTAAACATACGAGACTTTTCACGGTCACACATGGGTACCCTAACGGTACTCTCGACATATCTGAGCTTCTGTTCGATACTTCTCTGTTGTCAAGAGTGTCCGTCCTGACACTCCTGTGTTGTCGTTTCAAGTTCCAAGAGAGACTGTCCGTTATATGATGTACCTCCGACGTCTGTATACTCTTTCTCGTACCTCGTCCCAAACTGGTACCCCCCTGGTATTTAGTATACAGTCGTCACTAGCTGAATAGGTGGCAGATGTAACGTCTTGATACATGGGTTTGTTACAAGATACGAACACTTGACCACACACACTAAGGTTTACGAGTGTCTTTAACGATCTGGACACTACTCCTTGGTCAGAAACTATCCTGTTAGACGAAACAGTAACGTATAGACGGTACTAGAAGTAACGTGTCACGGCGCTGTGGTAGTATACGGTTAGTGTACCCCTGAACGGTAAAAACTACAGTAAGTAGTTAACCCGTCATTAATGAGTTAGTTACTCGAGTCACGTTACCCCGTGACCACAAGAATATGTACTCCAAGCTGTCAAGGAGTGGTAGACCACCGTCGTCTGGGTCTAATAAGTTCCTGTCTCTCACACAGATGTAGGGTTGACCGGCAGTGACCTCAGTTGACTTGTACTTTAACAACTACGTCGGTAGCTATTGAAACTAGTCTTACCTCCTATGAGACCTGCCTTCGTTCGTTTACTTCGAGTCGCGTTCGAGTGTCCTTCTTGGATAGGAGCAATACCGTGTATCTCCGTTAGGGCGAGAGGGTGAACGTAAGTGATTTACTATCGACGCGGCTGAGGAGTCTCTCGGATAGTGTAGGGAGGTTGTGTTCGATTAGAACTTGGTCACTTATGACGTATATATACGAGAGGGAATAAGGCTATAGACAGAAGGTCACAGGCCGCTGGGAAGAGGTGGGGAAGCGGAGGACGAGGTTTGAGTCGGTCAAGTGGGCTAGGATGTAATCAGGGCACAGAGTATACTATGAACCACTCCAAATCAACAAGACTAACTATAAATTACGTATAACTATTGTTGAATATAATAAGTAAAGACCAATCGCTATATAGTTTGGAGGTTTACGCTGGTCTTGGCGCGGCTGAAGGGTTTGGACTCTATGATGTGTATTTGTGTCGTCAGAGGTTTCGTCGCTTCGTCTCTGGACCCGGCCATCAATGTTTCCTAAATCCGATTTTCATCGAATTGACCAGCTCTAAATCCTCTTTGAAGGATTCGTACTTACCCGCAAAAGTTCAGAATGTACATTCTGAGGATTAACATTCAAGTGATTCTCGTGTAAGTGTTTGCATAACAATTTCGGATTGTCATCCGTGGATTCAGACCCCTCTCGAATTTTCAGGAGCTCTCCTGAGGATTAGTCATTCTTGGAAAGTGTTTCTTAGACCTTTTACCGGGACCTCTCTGCTCTTACAAAAACCTCTGTTACTTCTGACACCTTAACTAGTCTCCGTATATCCGATTTAGCAACTCCCACTAGCGTTTAACGCAACACCTTAATCACGCCCTACGTTTTGTAGGAGGCCTGATTGTCCTTATTGGCCTAATCAGCCTTTATTTTACAAACCGTTTGTGAGCTGCCTATAAATCGGTTGTCCCTTTTACGTTGAAACCGTTAACGGCTGTTAATCGAAAACGCGTCTTCCGTGCATAGCGTGTTCGTTTGGCGCTAGTCACCATTTTGTGTTTTAGTAGAGATTGTCGGTCGTAACTACACGAGAAGGCGGTTGGGAGACTGCAAGTGACGTGGAGGGTGCACACAAATTTAGTGTCTCTATAAGGATATAACTCTTGTCGCTCCCAGTGTTGATGTGTCCTAGTTTCGGTTGAAGTAACCGTTACGTCCATACGGCGCACACCACTGCACAGCTAACTGACTATACTTTTTAATCGATATATTTTTTTTATAATTCATCTTTTTTTTGCCTACTTTGTTATGTCTAAAGTCATAAGAGCTCGGGGATGAAGAGGGGTATTGACTGCCGTGGTTTTCAGGATGTATAAGTGTAATTTTATTTTTCATTTTACTGTTATTCCACGATACTATCATTTTTTTCACTATTTGCCACATTCTAGCACGCTCTGTCGCGGCGCGTGTACTGCGAGAGCAACCGGGAGTACCATCACGTTCTGCCCTATCAGGAAGTGGATGAGTATCCTTATGGTCCTCTTGAGAGTAAAATCAAGGTGTTGCAGTTGTTAGTGGATCAGTTTGTGACCACCAACATCGCCCGCGACGAGCTGATGTCCAACTACTACTTCGTTAGTAGTTCTATTGCATTTTAGGCCTGCATTTTCTCTGCACTAATGTTGAAGTTGCAATATTTTACTTAAAAAAATAACAATTCTCAAGTTGTCATTCACTCAAGATAATTTGTTAATATTTTCCACCCCTGATAAGTGAAGTCAAAATAAAACTAATTGGTAACTATAGATTTAATTAGGACTATTTCATATTTTCCCCATTTGGGACACCTTATACGTTTAGTGACATAACTCCATGAGTATGTAAGCTACCTTAACACAAATATTATTGCTGGATTTAGTAGAACCACACCTTTCCAACAAGCCCTTATATGTGTTGCTATGGCAATCCATGTCAGAGTCACTACAAAGTAAAGAGAACATTCTACATAGATTTACATTTCCGCCTATTGTAGGTATGTGTTCAAATGACTGTATCTCCAATTTACATTAAGATATTGACATTCAGTCTTTTCTATAATGCAGAGGGATGTCCTGACCTCAGGTATGCCAAGTTTTAAACCTATCAGACCTTCCATTGTGAATCTACATGAGTTTATATGCCTCAACCCCCAGACGGCCAGGCTTTATTTTTAGTTTGGGGTGTCTAACTTTATATATCAATTTCACCACTTTTGCAGTAAAATATTTTTATACAACAATCCATTTCATGTATGGGAGGCCTTAGAGATGAGGAAAAAGTAAGTTGTGTTTTGTCCTAACTCCAGGAGCGGTATCTCGAAAACTAAAGCCCTTTTTGGCTGTTTGTCACAGGCCTAATAGTCTCTAGGGCCTGTCAAGTGCATTACCTATTTGCTGCTTAGCACTTTGTTGTATTGATTTATTGTCCTCTATACATGAAGTGAAAGATGTACAAACAATATGTGCCTGTTGTGCTGAAACTGCACAACACAGTTTTGAAGTTTTTCTATGAGAAACAAAAGCAAAAAACAGGATCGTGGCCATCTGTGTTGGGTTGTGGCACAATACGGGCACCCGTTTAGTGTTTTCTGCCATCCCAAATCCACAAAAAACTTGCATGCAGTGTATTTCAGGTAATACAAACATATTGTAGAATAAGTGATGGAACTCCCCTCATTTGTTTGTTTTATATTCACCTTGATTAGTACCACTGTACCTTCAAAGCCTTCTCTTTAAATAATTCACCTTTTAAAGGCGACATATTACGCTCATGTTCTTATTAGTATTTTGTGCCTCTACCGTGACATGTCTCCATGCTTTAATGTTCAAAAAGCTCTTTATTTTTCTCATACTGCCTGTGCTGCAGCACCTCTTTTCACCCTCTGTCTGAAACCAGAGCCCAGTCTGCTCTGATTGGTTAGCTGGCCATCTCTGTTGTGATTGGTCAACCACTTAGAGATATCCCCCCCTTAGCCAAGGTGTTGGAGCGCTACCAAATATAAGTCAAAATGTTATACAGTGTTGTCACTATTTTACAGATGTAAACAAACAAGTTAAATGGAGCCATTTCAGTCGGGGGGAGTGTGTGGGAGAGAAACTCCCTCTGGATGGCACACAGAGATTGTAGCCTTTGCAGACCATTGACATGCACAGAAACCTATATAACACACTACAGGAAAGGGAAAAAACACATAAAGCATGTTAGGGCCCCTTTAATAGACTTCACCTCTTACTCTTATAATTCTTCCTGTATTCTTGTCTTCCTTTTATAGCTGTATTTTCTCTTTGTCTCCATCCTCCAGGTGAAGGTGGAGGTGGAAGATGATGAAGGATCAGTGGAGGAACTGGAGGAAGAGGAGAAGGAAAACTGGGAGAAAGCTCTGTCTGTGGAGCGCTTTGCAGACATCCTCAGTGACTCTGCTTCCACCAGCGGAGACAGGATGGGCCGGAACTACACCGAGAAAGACTTTGAATGTAAGCAGAGCTACCATGTACTGTGTACAAATACTATATACTCATTATACCTACAACTGCACAATAACTCATCAAGTGCTCTGTAACCCAGTGATGAGTGTTAATCCACATTACAATCAGAAAGCAAGCTACCTGCGTAAGATTGATTTTCTTCCAATATATTTGTTAGTAATATTTGCCCTCACATTTTTTATATTGTATAATTATTTTATATTTCAGATTTTCTATATATGTTTCAGCCTGTTTACATCTCATATCCACAGGGTTTGGTTGAAACCAGTAGATGAGGGACAGGCTGTGAGACAAAGCTCAGAATAATAACCTCCCCTGATAATGCTGCTGTCATCCTCATGAGAGGTCATTACTATTTGCAGTGTCAACTGTGTTTCATATCAGAAGCACAAAAAAACAATTATGTGCCGGCTGGTCATAGAAATATATGCTTTATACTTCTCCCATATTGTTCAGCTGTCACATGCATTAAAACGCAAAACACTAACGCAGTCTAACTCCCATCTCATATGTTTTTATGTTTCCTTAACCACACCAGAGGCCTGTACTACGAAGCTGGTTCAACCTAACCTGGATATGTTTGAGTTAGCCGGTTGGCCTAATCCAAAACATACGCGCTCTCGCTAAACTGTACTATGACGCGGGTTATCAAGTGGATCGCTCAAGCCAGCCGTGCCCTATCTAGTTAGGTTCACATGAAAGGGGTGGTATTTGGAGCATTCGACCAATCAAAAACATGGATAAGCGTACTGACAGCGCAGCATCATACTTCCTGAATGAAAAGTGAACTTTAATATTAGACATATAAAGAAGTTAAATTTTAAACATCCATGACACTTTATCCAGGATAAAAGCCACATAGTTACAGCTGGTAAAACAACAAGTGTTTGAATGCGTACATTAACAGGTTTATGATATCACTGCCCCGTCTAAGACACGATCTGACTTTAATTACATTTGACTTGAGTGACAAATGTAATTAAAGTCAGATCCACTCGTGTCTTAGACGGGGCAGTGATATCATAGACCTGTTAATGTACGAATTCAAACACTTTTTCTTTTACCAGCTGTATTCACCTTTTATCCTGGATAAAGTGTTTAAGTCATGGATGTTTAAAGTTTAACTTCTTCATATTTGACTAATATTATAGTTGACTTTTCTTTCAGGAAGTATGACGCTGCGCTGTCAGTACGCTTCTCCATGTTTGTTATTGGTCGAATGCTCCAGATACCACCCCTTTTATGTGAACACGCACCTAACTAGATACGGAACGGCTGGCTTGAGCGATCCACTTGATAACCCGCGTCGTAGTATATATTCAAATTTCTTTATTAGGATAAACCCCTTGAGGTGAATCACCTCGTTTTCAAGGGGGTCCCAAGAAAGTAGTACAGTTTAGCGAGAGCGCGTATGTTTTGGATTAGGCCAACCGGCTAACTCAAACATATCCAGGTTAGGTTGAACCAGCTTCGTAGTAGGCCTAATCCAAAACATACGCGCTCTCGCTAAACTGTACTACTTTCTTGGNTTATGTTTAAGAGACCACATTTAATCTTCCTGTTTTGTTGCACTGTAGTAGTTGTTACATTTACTTTTATTAGGTTATTATGTATGACACCTCTATTAGGTTTTACCTTAAATTGTCCTTGGGCAGACACACACCGTTAATATTGGGTATTTTATTGGGTTCGGGATTCCTATGGATGAGAGCGCAGAGAAGCGTGTAAGACTGCGACTCCGCCTCCTGTGGGCTATACTACGAAGCAGGATTTTCGCTTAGCCGGCTAACTTCAGGGAAAACTCGGGGTTTCCGGTCCTACGAAGCTGGTTCTCTTTTTAGCAGGCTAGACCTCCATGGTAACTCATGCTGTGCGGCTAACCTGGT
>NW_011369951.1:1697690-1702590 GCF_000735185.1 Notothenia coriiceps
AAAAAATATCAGGTGAGCTAATGCGGCTACAAGAACCAACGGGATCGACAGCTTATGAGAAAAGCGCCATTTGTTTCCGATTAATTACATATATTTAGATACAAACTTAGGTCACACACCTACACCTTAATGCTGCACTGCAACACGCTAACAAACGGTCCGTTGTCGAAGCCAAGTACTAATTAAATGTTGAGAATTGATCTTGCGCATCAATATAAATTTGTAAAATCTTCTGAGTTCTTTATAAATTAATCGTAAAATTTAAATTTACGACTTCCTAAACATATTGTTTTCTGTAGTTCAGTATTTTTATGGCCTTTGTCTGGCATCCCTTCCAGGAGTCGATGACACTAAACTACAAATGACGTTACGTGCAAACCTTTACCACCAAAGTGACGCTACACTTTAGGCTTTTGTAAAAAAAATTATTTTATTATGAATAACGACTCACACGTAACTAAAAGAGAAGACTCAGTAGTGTATTGCCGTCAACATTATGTGCCAGCCAAGTAATGTACTAATGTATAGACGGCATCAAGAATAAATATGCTCGGGACTACTCTTCTGAAGATCTGTGTCCTTCTCTACGGACGTCGGTTTTGACTTTGAACTGCACCTAGTATTTTATAGTCGTAAATTTGTTGTAAAATGTAAGAAAAGTGTTTTATGCAGAGAAACGACAGAGTTGTGATTAAGCCGACTGAAAATATAAACTAGTACCATTATCCGACATAAATGTGGTATTGCCACGTGTGACTATATTTCCCTGGGATCACCAATTTCGTGCAATAATTTAGGCATGTGTACAAGTGCAGAACGGCACTATGGCCCAACTTATACTGAACTATATTCGAAACTTTGAGACGTGTGACTCGGAGACTAACAGGTCGTCCGCTCACGAAGTACTCAACTAGTAGAATAGGACCTGGATTGACGAGCATGGTCCGGATCGGCAAGTCGGATTCAATGGGTACCTCTAGAACGGCGGATTCTCCTTGGTCGTAGCATCCTGGCCTTGGGTCTCAAAAGGGACTTCAATGGAGCGATCTGCTTTTAGTCCGAGCATCATGTCCGCGAGACGAGGCCTCGTCCAAACGGCAAGTTCTGTATTCAATTGGTACCTCTGATGGGCCATTCTCTCGGTCGCACCATCCTGGGCCTGCCTTTAGGTCTCAAATGGGACTTCAATGGTTCTGAGCGATTCGCTTTTAGGCCGAAGCATCTGTCCGAGTCCAGTCTGCAAACCAAGGACTTCAGCGACGTCAGAAGAACTAAAGAAAGTTTGAGAGTAGTTGGTAACCTGGTTAATTTCCACCACTACTAATCCACTTCCTCCGAAACTCTACAGAGGTGTGTTTATGTTGAGTTCGTTTGGCTCGTTGTCGTTTACTAGTGACCACTGTCAGTTAATGGTACTTATTCACATAGGTTTTCCTGTTTGCTCTGGTCCTGTCTTTCACTTCTTTTATACGAAACATAACAGGACTAATAAATAGAAATTAACGTACAATACGGAATACTATGATCGACTGTATATAAATAAATGATGGTTCCTCGTACGGTGGTTGATTGCTATAAGTTTCTAAATTATTTATTCATTGTTACCTATAAAAGGAAATCTTCAATTATTCGACAAAATATTAAGATGTAGTATCGATGTCGTAGTTTGTGCCAACCTACTAACTGTACGGTTGGTCCCCCGTAGGTCTCGTGGAGTTTATTTATAAAACACTTACCATTGGGACACAAGAAATACTTTCTTTGATCCGATGTTCAGGGGACATGGAATTTAAATAAATTTCAGGGAATTTATAATAAATCGAAAATTAATTAAAGAGAATATAAATTTGATTATATTAATATTGACAATAACAACCGACCGTCGGGGTAGCATTTGCTTGGCATTTCAGGGTATATATCCACTGTTTGGGCCATGTTAACAATACCATGTAACTGTCACGTTTGAAGGGACGAAATAATGACATCTTCACGTCTCCCAGCATGGTAAATCGTCACATGTTCACGTCTTGCCGTGATACCGGGTTGGTCATATTACAGGATAAAGGAAATACAGAAAAACTGCCGTTGCAGGAAAGGCGGCCGGCAAAAAATCAACTGGCTGTGTGAACGTGAAAATTAATAGAATATCACCTCACATCTTCAGAGCAATATGACTATTATAACATTACCGTTAAGAAAGCTTACTTAAATATCTGCCACAACATAAGTAACCGGATCAAAGTAACAGGTACAGTCACAGTCTGTGAGTGCAGACTTGGATGTGTCCCATTATCCTTCATATCACATCATAATGTATCATATATTTCCTTATCTGAGTCAGCTTCTTGAGCAGTATCTGGCCGTGCAACACTTAGTGTCACATACTGAATGCAGAAGTATTATTTTAAGCAACACATTAAGTTGACAAAACATTCAAGTAATTAAAGTCAGATCCACTCGTCTCTAAGACGGAGCAGTGATATCATAAACCTGTTAATGTACGCATTCAAACACTTTTTCTTTTACCAGCTGTATTCACCTTGCAGCTGCAGCTATGTGGCTTTTATCCTGGATAAAGTGTTTAAGTCATGGATCTTTAAAGTTTAACTTCTTCATATGTCTAATATTATAGTTTACTTTTCATTCAGGAAGTATGACGCTGCGCTGTCAGTACACTTGTCCATGTTTGTGATTGGTCAAATGTTGCTAACCCCGCCCCTTTCATATGAACGCGCACTCATCCGGACAGAGAAACCCTGGCTTGAGTTACCGAGTTGATAACCAGCGTCGTAGGACCGCTTAGCGAGATCGCGTTTGTTTTGGGTTAGTTAAGATAACTCAAACATATCCAGGGTATGTTGAACTGGATTCGTAGTACAGGCCTCTGGTGTCCTTTGTCCAAGACGTTATCAAAAAATAAATGCTGAGATCCAAAAATGCGTTCAACAAAATCATCAACTTATTATAACGTGCACAAATACATATTTTCAGAATTATTCAGCAGTGAAAAGGTTGCGTTCAATGAAAACTACAGCGACCCTCTCTTCCACACACACCTCACACAGGTGAACAGGGGGGTTAACTACGAAGCAGGATTTTCGCTTAGCCGGCTAACTTCAGGGAAAACTCGGGGTTTCCGTTCCTACGAAGCTGGTTCTCTTTTTAACTAATAACAAACCTACAACTACGTCTACTAAGTAATACAAGACACAATCTTTACAAATCCCTTGCATTGTGTGTACTTACTTCAGGCCACACACACACACACACACACACACACACACACACACAACACACACACACACACACACACCGCTTGTCACTATTTTCTATGTATAAAAAACGAGAAACGTCTGTTTTATTTCTCTTGAAAGTTAATTTACACATCACCCTGCCCGATGAAGTGAGACATGGTGCGATTGTGCGTCGCAGTATGAAGGACTTACTTTCAGTTGATATTATAATCTGAAATTTGTGAGGTACTGAATTGCGACATAGAGGTCCTATTTTCGGTGTATCAACGTCTACGTTCCACTCGACCATTTTCTTTTTCCCAACTTACGCATTTAATTGTCCAAAATACTATAGTGACGGGTAGATTCTGTGCTCACCTAGACTGAAATTAATTAAACAGAGCTCACAAAGCAGTTGAATTACACAACTCAATTTTATTATGAAGACGTATGTCGATACACTTGTGACACTCACAACGTGCCGGTCTATGCCGAGTCGGACTGAGTCTATTCCTTTATATACTATGTACTACACTATACGGCGCCTGACATGGAATTACAATGGACTAGGCCAATGAATACAACACCGTCTATAAATATTCGAAAGAATTTGCGATTACAATATTATCAGGTCTAACGATGTACTTCTTACCCTCACTATCAAGATAATTAATCCCTACGTGCTTATATAGCCGTGCTTTGCTTTTAATAGGCGGCTATTTACCAATTTTTTCCTGGGAAAGCGGAAAGCCCGAAACAGCCCACAAGAAAACTAAAGTTCACCACCTCATTTAGGACGTTCACCACTTTATGAAACGTTCGAATGTGGGGACAAGTCGATTGTGCACATGTTTAGCGTTAGGCGGCGAGAGACTATAAAAATTTATAGAGGTTCGCCGTTCTGTACAACGACACTCGGTCGGCGCTCGTACCAGGCGCGCGCACGAACAGCGGCCAAACTAATGCAGGTAGTGTTGTTGTGCAATCGAATGGTTAAATATTCCACGTAAACCAACACAACTTCCGGACCGACAATTCAGAAATAAATGTGGATAAAACAACATCCGGATGACGGATCTACCAAAATACGTCAAAATTTCGTGGAACCGAAACAAGACTAGCGTGAACCACATCAATAATGTCTCTTTTCTTTAGTGAACTGAACCTTAATTAGCTATGACATACGTTAAGTTTTCCACGAACACTTATTTACAAAAATAGCTTGGGTATTATCACCTAATAATAAATTCAATTCAAAACCGGTATTAGTACAGAAAAAGTATTAGTCCATGACTTGTTGTAACCATTTATATATATGAATATATATAATATATATATATATAATAAGATAAATATTGAACAAGCCGTAAGCCCAAAAGCCGTTGACAAAGGGATAAAGCCATAGCCGAAAGCCGGATTCTTTAAAAGGGTATAGCACGTGGGATGATAATTCAAGAGCAAGTGTGTCAGCCGCTAAAAACGGCCGAGAAAGTACGTTGCCAGCAAAAGACATAAAGGAAAGAGGATAATATACTGAACAGCGAAAATTTGAGCGCGTGTGACTCGAGACTAACCAGTCGTCCGCACGAAAGGACTCAACTTGAGAATCGGAGTGGATTGGACGAGGCCCGTCCAATCGGGCGTGCGTATCTCAATTGCGTACCTCT
>NW_011369951.1:1703237-1723437 GCF_000735185.1 Notothenia coriiceps
CATCCAGGCGCAGTTCCTTGATTAAACAATGATATTCACCAAATTGTGTGCGACGCTTGATTACATTGAACCCAGACAGAGCGGCGTTTGTTGCTACGTTTGTAGGACTTCCACAGAAGGTACAAAGCAGCAATAGTTGTTATATTCTCCATAGTCAACGACAGAAATAACTTTTCGATCTTGCATGGAAGTGTAAACAACCTCAACTGTCCGTCAACGGTGCGGCGCGGCGCGTCAACGGTATGTCTGTTTTGAATGACGCGATAAAACAAACTGCAAGCCGCGGTGAAACTTGAGCGATTAGAGCGAAGCGAATATTCGCATCGCGTCCACTGTGAACGTAGCATAAGCGTATTATGGGGTGTCACCAAATGCCGTTGCCATGGTGACACATCATTCGCCATCAAGTTAGTTCAGAAGTTTGCAGTTCAAATATTCTGCTGCTTTTCCAAGCCTTTTTACTTTCTTTTCTTCTCTCATCACACATTCAAGCCCCCAGTGTTCATGTATCATTTCAATCTAAATTATTCACTTTCTTCTTACACATTACATTTCAGCATAGCAGTTTAGTGTCAGCTTTTCAGCATAAAGCATTCCCACTAGCAATTTCTTCAGGAATTGCATTCTCTAGTATTTACTGGTATTAACTGTACAAGGCTATCTCTAAATCCTTAAATTCCATTTCTCAATTCATGTTGTTCCTTGGTAAAGTACTACACTAAACGGTATTTAACCAATAACAAATCATTACTTTATTATGACCAATAAGAATTCAGAATTAGCCATGAACAATTATTAACGTTACATATTAATTAATTTACATAATAAGACTTCAATTCTATTCACCTTTTGGACAAAGATTCAATCCGTCAAACATGCATTTTGTCAAACCATGTTCAAAGTCCAAAATGCAGCTACAGTTCATTCAGCGTTCAATAATGTAGATACTCTTTGAGCTAATAGTGAGCAACACATTTTTTATATGTTATGTTATAAAAATGTCATCTCCTCCAGATGCTCCAACTATTCCCTCTGTGTCAGTGAGTCCCTCTGCTGAGATAGAGGAGGGCAGTTCAGTGACTCTGACCTGTAGCAGTGATGCTAACCCAGCAGCTAACTACACCTGGTACAAGAGGAATAACAATTCAGACCTTCCTCCTCTCAGTGAAGGACAACGTCTTGTCTTCAGATCCATCCAGTCCTCTGACTCTGGACAGTATTACTGTACAGCTGAGAACGAGCTGGGGACGAAGACATCTGAAAACATCTTTATTGATGTGAAATGTGAGTCAAACAACTTATTTAAAGGTTGAATCTGTCCATGTATGACAAGGGAAGGTTGTACTGTTCATTACTACTTTTTCAGCTCTATTATTTTATGACTGAGTTTTGTTTCCACTTCTCCTCCAGATGCTCCAAAGCCTCCCTCTGTGTCAGTGAGTCCCTCTGCTGAGATAGAGGAGGGCAGTTCAGTGACTCTGACCTGTAGCAGTGATGCTAACCCAGCAGCTAACCACACCTGGTACAAGGATGAAACTTCATACTCTTCTATTCTGAATGAAGAACCACAGTTTGTCTTTGGCTCCATGCAGGCGTCTGACTCTGGAAAGTATTTCTGTTCAGCTGAGAACACGATGGGAAGGAGGACATCTGAAAAGTTGTTTATTGATGTGAAATGTGAGTGAAACAGTTATTTCAAGGCGCTCCAAAGCCAGCGAAGAGATATAATCCCTCCACCTGGTCCTAGATCTGCCCCTCGGTCTCCTCCCAGCTGGACGTGCCTAGAACACCTAGGGAGGCGCCCAGGTGGCATCCTTACCAGGTGCAGCGGTTCAACTCCGAGTTCCTCCCAGATGACTGAACTTCTCAACTTATCCCGAAGGGAGACGCCAGCAACCTTACCAAGAAAACCCATCCCGGCCTCTGGTATCCGCGATCTCGTTCTTTCGATCATGACCCATCCTTCATGACCATAGGTGAGGGTAGGAACGAAAATGGCCCGGTAGACAGAGAGCTTTGCCTTCTGGCTCAGCTCACTTTTCGTGTGAGACTCATCATCTGCAAAAAGCATTGGTGGAATCTTTATCTCACCGATCTGCAGACCCCCTCCCACACGACTACGCCTTGAAATCCTGACCATGAATATCACAAACAGGATTGGTGACAAAGCGCAGCACTGGCGGAGGCCAACCCTCACCTGAAATGGGTCCGACTTAGTACCCATTTTTTTTATTTTGGCCCACTGTGTATTTGAGTTTGACACCCCTGCTCTACATTAACACTAATGTCCGTTTCCAATCAACGGTTACCACCGCTTGTTGCATGATTTAAAAATTATAAGCAGAAATAGTCGTCTGAATGCGGAGTTGAAAAAGCAAAAAGATCAAGTAGAATAGTTCAGAAGCCAATCATTAATCTTTACATTAAAAACAAAATTAAAACACGATTCAGTAGACTCTGACTAAACAAATGTGTTTATAGTCTTTCACTCTTTAGGTGTTTTGAATGAAGTGGTGCCGACAGCAGTTTCCTGTTCTCTTCATTCTTAAAGTACGGAGCTGTGCGGAGTACCACATTAGTGTTAATGCCCCTTAAGCATTGATAAAATATTCATTATGGTAATTGAGAACTGTGAACGCTGCTCAATGACACTGAGGCTGATGGAGCAGCAGTCGTGACTGTTCTTATTCTCCCCCTCCCTCACTCACTACCTCCCCCCTTCCTCTTTCTCTCTCGGTCCACTCCTTTACAGCTCAGCCAGTTTCTAGATTCCTCTCTCCTGCTTTATCAAAACTGCCACTCTCTCCACTTTGCCCTCTTTGTTCTTCATCCATTTCTTCTTTACTGCCTCTTTTCTTTCTCTTTCTCCTTTCCTTCCCTTCCTTCTATCATCCTTGTTTTCTTTCCTTCATTACTTTTTTCCTGCTTTGTGTATTATGTCCTTTTTGTTTTATTATTTCCTCCCTATCTTTCCCCGTTCTCTCGCTAGCTTTGTTTCGTTCTTCCTCACTTCCATTCCTCTTTTCCTTCCTTCTTTATTTATCCCCCATTTTCCTTTTCCCCTTTCCATTGTTCCTTCTTTCTTTTTGAATGTTTTTTCCTTGCTCTCTTTACTTCAGCTTTGGTACATTTTCTTCCTGTTTCCCTTCCTTTCTGCATTTTGTATTTAACTTCCGTTCTTCCTTTGCACCAATTCCTCATGCTCATTCCTTAATTCCTTACTAGTTTGCTCTATCCTCCCCTTCCTTAGATTTTATTTCCTTATTTTCATCTTGTTGGTTCATTTCTTTGAGCAAGTTTTACCTATTGCCTTTCCCTCTTTCCTTCCACACCTTACCTCATCTAAATGGTGTTCACCAACCCTCTTTCTCCCTACCCTCTCATGACTTTAAATCTAGCCTCTCACTCTCCACGAGGAGGCACCGAGTTGTGGCTGCAGACTTGTAGTCTCACAAGGAAGTCCACAGAGAAAGAGAAACCGCTTTTTTGTCCTTCAGTCAAGACAATCAATGTCAGCCTGACCCTCTGCAAAGTCAGTATGGCACACACACACACGCGCGCGCGCACACACACACGCGCACACACACACACACACACACACACACACACACACACACACACACACACACACACACACACACACACACACACCTCTGTACACCAGTAAACAATTCCACCTACTCTTTTCACGTACAGGCCCAAACATATGCTAAAAAAAATTTAACAGGAGAAACAAGCAAGAATAGAAAGCAAAAGCAAACAATGGACGGACACACACGGGGAGAGAGAGACTCACACACGCACACGATAAAAGAGTTAGAGAAAAAGATTACACTGCACCGACAGAGACTTACTGATGAATGCAGGTCCAGATTCAGATCTTTCCCGCTAACACACACACACACACACACACACACACACACACACACACACACACACACACACGTCTATAACTCTGTGTCATGGAGGTCAGATAGCAAAAGCCATTAAGGTCACTCTGTACAAGAGGTTGTGCTACACAGCAGATGTTAGTAGTTGGAAATGCACCCAGACTGAGAGAACTTCCATCTTGTTGCAGATTCGTTCTGCACCAACAGTCTTTTTACTTCACCCCTACATTTTTTATAAAATGTGTGTGCATATGTTTTGAATGGGAAATCTCCACACTCAAAAGCAGGTGCAGGTTGGACTTAGTTACATTTTGGAAAAAACCCCTGCTGTTTTTAACGAGCAGTCCTTTCTTTTATCCTAATATACATTCATTTATTTTATTTTTCATTAAAATTTCACACAATGGCTCTTTCTATAAATAATGATAATCATTATAATTCTATGAATAAAGAAACCCAAAATATGTTCTTAGTTTGTGCGGAATTGCAGCTTTAACAATTGTTTTGGACGTTATTCCTCCATTAATTAGAAGCCAGCTTCTATTTTAGCATCACAGCCATCTGGAATTGCTGATTTCAGGGTTATCCCACTAAACACATGTTTCAAGTTTTTATATTATGTTTCTGTGGCCGAAACTGGCAGCTTATATTGTAATGATATGCTCCCTTAGCAAACCAAATATTAATTTAACACTGCGGATCAAAAAGTAATAAGGTGTCCTTGGGTACTGTGTAAAAAGTTAATTCAACCATAGCTTTCATGCACTGGACCAGACAGCACTGAACTGGCCTTGACTAGATGGAGCTGAAATGACCTGACTCCGGTGAATTGGACTGATGAAAAGGGCTGGACTGAACTGGAAAACACAGATTAAACTGGACAGGACTGAATTACAATGCTGAACAAAAGACTTGACCATACATGGCCGGACATCTCCAGACTGGATTGACTTAACCAGTATAGGGAATTGGACGATCATGTGGTGTTCTGAATGGTATACACATGCTATAGAATATATACTATAACACAATCTGCAGTGGCTGAATTGTCTGTTTTAACATCTGTCTGCCAGCTCACTTAATTATAACGAAGCATCAGTTAAGAATCTATCTTCCCCATTTTTGTGTGCTCTTTAGACTCTCACTGCTTGAGCATATAGTTGAGAAAATGGCATGCAACAATTTTATTGGAGTTTATAACAAAAAGACTCTGAAGGTTTGCTAACAATGGGCTCATTTGGGTCCGGCAGTGGCTCAGTCAGTAGGGGCTTGGACAGTGAGCAGTAGGGTCGCCGGTTCAAGTCCCCGACCAGACCTTAAATATGGAGTGTGGACTGCTACTTGGAGAGGTCCCAGTTCCCCTGCTGCCCTGCCGTGGTGCCCTTGAGCAAGGCACCGGACATCCCCCTCCCCCCCTCACTCCCATTGCTCCCCGGGTGCTGTACAATAGCTGCCCACTGCTCCTAGTGCTAGACTCCTGATACTAGGATGGGTTAAAAGCAGAGAGCACATTTCACTGTGTGTGCTGTGTGCTCTGCATGTGTGGCCATTAAAGAGGGTTTCATCCCTCCCATTCTATCTTCTATTTGCAGATTTAGCTTCATCGCAATGAGCCGCACAAAGATTTATTATGAAGCCTGCTGCTAGGAATTTCTTTGTAAAACTATAATGGTGACACAGAGAGGTTATTGCTCCTTCTTCACACAGACAAACACCACACTCTCCATCCCATCCCTGTCTTTTATCGTACCCAGGATGGCCAGCACCATGCCGTCTTTCAGCACCTCCATGGACCCGGAGCAGACGAAGAAGATGGCTTGGAGAGCATCCCCCTGACGGAGGAGGTACTCTCCAGGAGCGCAGAAGGAAGTCTTGATGTGGAGTGACAAGGAGCGAAGGCAGCCGCGACTGGCCGAGGTGAACAGCGACAGCTCCAGGATCTCCTTGTTAAGGTGCATGGTGATGTCGGAGCGCAGCTCGTCCGGGAAGTCCTTCAGCAGCTGTGAAGAGGATGGGAGGGTAAGATAGAGAGAGAGAGTGAGAGCAGATCACGACAGCTGTGAAAGCACAGCCATACTGCAACTCAGTGATTACTTTTTCTGCCTTGGTTGCCTTTTATTTGATTCCTAAGCTATTGTACCACAGGAAACTTTGGCGTGGAGTCATTAACACAGCCTAAAATTAAAATCTGCACACAACACCATAGAGATTCAGAAAAAGGAAACCTCTAACAAAAACGTCTTTCCCTCTTCCAGGACATACAGTACATCTAAGATGTAGTTGTTAGGGCGTAGAAGGTTTATATTCCCTTGATGCTGAACCCTTGGAATAAAGATATCTGTTCAAATGACTCACTAGTATTTCTCATATAAAAATGTATAAATCAACACAGTTTCTACCCACGTAACAAACCGTCAGCCATGGGGAAGCCCTATTTTCAGTCATATTGTCATCATCTGTCTGTCAGTCTCCTTGTCAGGATCTCACCGTCGTACAGAGTGGATCAATGAATCATCAGAGCCAGGCTGACTTTAATCAACAGGCTCATATATAATTCATCTGTCTGGGATTCATCATCATCGCTCCATCTAAACACTGGTCTGGGATCTGACAGCTGTCTCAGAGGCATTCACAGCCCGCATGGACGGGGCAATAACTGGCTGCCTCCGTTTCAGAGAAGGCACTGTTCACCCTCTCTGTTTGTCTTTTCTAAAAGCTGCCCTTGTGCCATGTTGTTGTTAATATTTTAAACCAAGTGTAATATCCTCTTGCAGTCCTGCAATCATGTAAACAAAGTTTACCTCGAAAGGTAATTGAGAAAACGGTTTGGTCAATGGGAACTTGATTTTAAGGAGACAGGGCTGCACATTTTTTGTACATTCATTGTATTATGAGAAAAGCAAGAGTAAGCTAGATTTTACGTGACCTCCCGCGTGTGACGTAACATGGGGGAAACAAGA
Organism: Notothenia coriiceps; assembly: GCF_000735185.1. Classification (NCBI taxonomy): domain Eukaryota; kingdom Metazoa; phylum Chordata; class Actinopteri; order Perciformes; family Nototheniidae; genus Notothenia; species Notothenia coriiceps. The sequence goes on from NW_011369951.1 coordinate 1,710,088, forward strand.
GGGAGAGCGGCCGGTGTAACATATTAATAAACATGGATCCCAATGCTAGTTTCGACACAGAAGACACAGAAGAAGTTGAACATGAATATTCGAATGCATATGACGGACCACAACCTTATAATTATGAGCCTGCTAGGCGTCCAAGAGACCAGGAGCAGCCAAGGATCTAGAAGAATAACGGCCATCGGAGAGAAATTGAGCTGTGGTGGTGGAGGAGAACCGTGGAGAACCATGGGCAGGCGCTATCTTGGTGAGTGACCCAGCGATTAGCTACAGAATGCGTTAGCCTAACGTCACACTCACAACACTTGCTGAAGTTAGCTATCATATATCAGGGCGCTTATAACTAAAGTAGCATTGATAATATAGTCATCGTTGCTAGGCAGGACCTGTTGGATACTGATCCATAACAGAAACTAATGGCCAAGTATCGCCGTATCTCGCGCGCGTTACTTACTACCCGTAATTGCAACGCAACTCCACACCCAAGCGCGCCCCCTACGCCTGTGTGCTTGTGACGCCGGACGCGAGATACGGCTGAAGTACTGACAGTGCCGTGACATTAAGGATTTTTGGGAAGATGGGCCCTGTGGGTCACCCCGACCACGCAATCTAAGCCTAATTTAACCAGATGGCCCTGAGCAATGAGATGCCGCTGAAAATGTGCGCGGACGACAATGATGGCCGAAGGATTCTGGGGGCCTCTTCCTAGAACATTTAGATTTTTGCAGGTCTTTAGATCTGTCTGGTGCATTCTATAGATCTGAATTATAAGATGAACACCACAGTATCTCAATTTCAATGAGCTTCATTTCACTTGTTGTGTTTGCTCGCTTGCATGCCTGACATAGCTATAATAAATCTTAGGTTGTTGGTCGAACTTTCCATCTGTTTGAAGGCAATGCCCTTCCCAGATGTAAAAAAGGTAGAAAACATTCATGCAGTTATAACTGCCAAACAACTTANTGGGTTAGGCAAAGATTATGATTTGGTTTAAAATTTGTATATGTTTGTTATGTGGTTAAGCTCATTATGTTCGAAAATAAAATAATAAAAAATAATAGTAAAAACAAGGTGTTCTAGCTGTGTAGTGAACACTTGCTGAGTACGATATTTTGAAATAAGATGGGATATTTAGATAAATGAGATCTTGTAATTAGCTTGGAAAACATATTTTGAACTATATTTACCAGAATCAGGAAATGCTGTTACAAAATAAAAATAAGATTCATACAATTTATTTCTTAGAACAAGATGATCCATCTTTTACAAATATCACAGCAGCTTAAAAAAAATTGTTTCATCTGAGATACAACTAAGATGTTTTGAAGAGTCTTGAAGATGCATTGTCTAAAAACAAGACCGTATATCTCACTGCATTGTTACTATTATGTCTTATATCAATTGTAAAGACATATTCTGACTAGATATTTGACAAATATACTATGCGCGTGAGGCTCAGGTTTGGGAAGGCTAAAATACTTTTTTTACCTGACGCTGCCCGCCTCCTGCGCGTCTATAGAAAAGAGATCAACTCAGTGAAACCGCCTGCTGACCAATCAGAGCTCAGTGTGAGGAGTTTAAATCTATCAAGTCATATTACAGGATAAAGGAAATACAGTTTAAACTGACGTATGCAGAGAAGACGCCGACGTGTCGCACTTATCATTAATATCACATCATCAATCAGTACATCGATCATATAATATATCATATTTCCTTATCTGAGCCAGCTTCTCGAGCCGTATCTGGCTGTATGCAGAAGTATTATTTTAAGCAACACATTAAGTTGACGAAACACTCAACTCAAATGTAATTAAAGTCAGATCCACTCGTGTCTTAGATGGGGCAGTGATATCATAAAACTGTTGTACGCTTTCAAACACTCTGTAGTTTATTTAATCACATAAAACTCATTACTACAATCACAATAAAAGACAATAAATTACAACAGATATATATAAAAAACACAGGGAAAAGTCAGGAGTCGATAACTCAAACATATCCAGGGTCTGTTGAACTGGCTTCGTAGTACAGGGCACAGGTGGCTGCATAGCAGCGCTAATGTCAAAGACACAAACATTATACATTATATTTTTTTATTTTACCAGGATGCAGTGACACAAATATTTTGGAAGGCTTAGCCTTCCCTAGCCTACAGTACCCGCCGCCCCTGACTATACAGTTCTACTTAGTTTAAGTTATGCACAAAACTATACACAACTTGACTATTGGTTTCACGTGAGACAAGTAAAAGCCCGGCATTCAAAATGTTACTCAATGTATTAGCATCAAAATATACTCAAAGTACCAAAAGTAAAAGTAGTCATTGTGCAGATTGGTTCATTTCAGAATAATATGTATGATATGTTTTGATTACAATTATTGATGCATTTATCAATTAGATTTTTGTTGATTCTCTTTCCCATCCTTAATCCAGATCTGCAAAGTTACTAAAGGTATTCAATATGTAGTGGAGTAAAGCTACACCATTTACCTCTGAACTGTAGTAAAAGAAGCAAAACATTGAAATACTCAAGCAAAGTACCTCTACAAATTCAGTAGACTTAACATTTGCTGTGATGTATTTTTATCTGATTCTTCATTTTGACAGATCACAGACACACATTTCCCCATACGCACCACCCCTTATCCACCCACCTACCCCTGGCCCAACGTTTACGCAAGAGGGTGCACAGCATGGAAAGACGGCACAAAAAGAAACGGAAAAAAAGAAGGACCTCTCTCCCCCCCTCCGAAGAAACGCCCACCATCCAAGAGGTAGATGAGGAAGAGGCCGATTCTGAGACAGACAGACAGGCAGGATCCGCCTCCAAAGAGAGACCGGATATCCAACCACAGGTAAAATAGGACTGAGGAACCATGGGACCTGTACCATGGGACGTTTCTCAACTCCCCGCTTGAACTATGTCCAAGCACGTTCCTCCCCTCTCACTGATCTTCCTCTTCCTCTCAGTTTAGTTTGGGGAGCCAAGATGACTTGGAGGAACCCCATCCGCCCAATACCTTCCACACAGAAAATGAAGAACATCCATTATCAAGGAAAGCTGCCCCTGCTGTGATTAAGGGGGAGGTTCATAATGGAGGAATTACTGTTCTTGAACAGAAGGAGGAGGTGCATGGAGAGGAAGGAGCTCGCAACAGGTAGGCTGTTATATAATCAGGTTCTGTTTGTTCTGAAAACTGTTGTCTGCATGGGCTCATGATCACAGTAAAGGTAGTACCAAGTGGGAGCCTGATCATTTAAGCTAATGCGGGAATGTCTTAAAGCTGCATTATTTTTAATGGCCAGCAGGGGCCACTCAACTTGTTACTAATTCTAAATTGTTTAGAAGTCAATGAAAAAAATGACCCGACTTCTTGATTTATAACCTCAGTAATAATCGTCCTTCTTTTGAACCTGATTTTGCTTTCCAAATTAATATCACAGTTAAAAATTGAAAAGACATACACATGAACATTGCTAACCAAGCTAGCATTTGATGGTGAATTAGCATTATGCAAATAGAGAGCAAGATATAGGATTCGGTGGAGCAGAGCTGAAGATAAATACTAATGTAAATTCAAAATGTATACAGTAATTAGGCAGTTATTTTGTATAGCTTTTGTCGGAAGAATTTTATAACATGATCATTTGTCAGTTTTCTGCTGCTACCGTGTTGTATACGTTGTTATATGTTCATCCAATATGTGGCTCATTCGCAGCTCATTGGTGCACTTTGTTCAAAAGCTATTAGCAAACTTTGTCTATCGTTCCTCTGGGGTTGGGTTAGCAGCGTACAGTAGGTTCATCAGGCCATTTTCCCTGTGAACAGCTGCTAGCTGTGGCTGGAAACAAGTTGATTAGAGAAATGAGAATGAAATGAAACTGTGGGCCATAAAACTAAAACAATTAAGCTTGAATATGCCAAAACACTCCGTAGAGTTGGGTTTTAATTATCTGTTGGTTTGTTACTATGAGCACAGTAAACACCGTCTTTGAATCCATTGTTATTGGTTGATATAAAACTATAATTATGCAGCTTTAAAGGTTTGCTGTTAGTTTACCCTTTTATTACTCTACGTCCATTTTGCCAGGGAGTGTTTACTGGTTTCGTAGCATGAATTGCACATTACTCGGCAGTATGTTGCTATGGTTACCTGCAGTTTAATATGCCTGGTGGACTGGTTTACTGTTGACTAGTTAAACTAACACACGTTTGTGTTGTACCACTTTCCAAATGTAGCGGCCAACTGCCAGGCATGAAATGAGCTGGTCATATAATAGAGGACACCAGCTGGATTAAAATTATTTAATTAATATTCAAATGTTTCTAAATTTGGAGCTGACCCCTTGCATCAAAATGTATCTGTTATACTCTTAAGCTGGACGGAGCTTCTTGGAAAACAGAATACAGCAGACAGGAAGAGTTGTTTGTGCTCTAAATTAACTTTACATTAGTATCTTGTTCAAGACATTAAATAAAATCAACCCTAAGTCCCATATACACAGTTCTTAAGGCTTTGATGGTTAACTAATAGCTGAATCATAGATAGTAGAAGACCATCTGGCCTGCAATAAGCATAACCATCAAAGTGTGAATTAATTCACGATTAGAAATGAATATGGATTGGGCTGCTGGAGGTCAGGGGCCCCATGGTGATTCAGGTGTTATTTCTGCCTGTTTATATGAAAGCACAGAGACCCCACCATGCCTGTGCCATGTGAGAGAGTGTTGCTGTGAGAGGGGATGACTCAGAGGGTTAGTGAATAGAGCCCTATGGTCCCAACGCTGTGCTGTGAAGCCCTCTGCTGGTGAAGAGACCACAATGCAACCCAAATACTATAAGCATGTCAGTCAGCAGCACTGTTGAATTTATAGTGAGTTATTTATATTTCAATATCCACATTTGAAAGCATTGTACCTCATTATTTTTGTATTTCATTCAATAAGTATGTCATTCTTTCGAGGTACATTTGTGTCAAAGTGATTTGTATGAACAGATCATCAATCCGTGTCTGAATGTGTAATGTGTACATCACAAACAATCAACTGAATGGGTTAGGGTTAGTTCAGGTTGGCAGTAATCATAGACTTTATAAATAGTGACCAGACTGCATGCTCTCATTTTGAAATAAGAAAAGCATGTCAAAGGGAGGCCATCGTGGGATTTTGAAAAATGGCCGCAATTCTTTTTTTTCTTCTTTTCGTTGAGATCCGTTTTATATTTGCAAAATCATTATAAGCATCCATATATTTTTTGCATTTGTGGAAGGTGTCTTAGATTCAAAGATTTCAGTTTTGGTCTGTTCATACAAATATTAAAAGGATAACCTACCTCTATATAATTATGGCAACATTTGATCATCTTTAATCAACTTTTTTCTTTATGTCAGTGCTCGCTCAAGATCAGACCCCTCAAGTTCAACCAAAAATCGTGCCTGGTTCCGTAGGAGGCCCGTCCACCATCGGCTGGCCGGCACCCAGCGGAGCAACTATGACCTGCGGGAGCGGATCTGCATCGGCAGCATGACCGCTCTGGAGACCGCTGTCTACCAGCAGGTGCCCACTGACGAGGCCGAGGCCCAGATGTTGGCCAGCGCCGACCTGGATGACATGAAAAGTAAGAAGCATCATAAATGAAGGCTTTAATTTAAGCTATAATGTCTTTTTGTGCTACTCACATTAGCATATAGTTGGATAAATAGCCAAATCACCAAGACAATTGATGTGTTTTGTGTCACAGACTGGTATCTTCCTATTGAACATTGACTTCGAGATGAGCAAACCAGAAGTGCCGAAATGCTAACTAATTTCCGGGTTGTATAACTCCTTTCTGCACCGCTTTATTGGTGGTGTATTTGACAAACAAATATGTTGTTTTTCGGGGATTTACTGTATGATAGTCTGCAAATATAATGTAGGATTACATCTGAGTCAGTTGCTATGTGGAAGTACATTTAATTCTGACTCTCTGGGCCACTTTACTGTTACCAGTTTACTGAAAAACGAACTTTTTATTTTCTTATTGCTATCAAGAAATCAAGGCTTTTGAGTGTGGAAGTGGAAGGTGATTTCAACTCATGCTAAATGTACTTTCTGAGATGATTAGCTCTACTTTTCACCCACGACACGACAACTGTGTGGGGGAAGTTTGCAAGTTACCTTTTTCTAGCGCCACTGTGCTCTTCCTCTTCCATCAGACCTTCGTGATCACACCTGCTTTTGCTGCTAGGGTATTTATGATATAATTACCAAGTCCCTATAGCAGTTTAAGAAGTCATTCATTAAACATTCTCAATGTTCTCATTGTGTTAAGCCAGCATACTATTGATTTACTTTCCCACATCCTTTTTCTCTAAGTATTTGCGTTATTAATGAATTGGTCCTTAATTGAATTGGTTGGCTAGTCTGTAAGTATTTATCTTGATTAATGCTACACTGAAATTAGGATACCATCTTAGAGGGAGAATGGCAAATATTTAAGATTTAAAGGTATAGCTTCATTTCATTTAAAACCTTTATTTATCCAGATTGGTCCCATTGAGATCATAGATCTCTTTTTCAAGGGAGACCTGCAGCAATTAGGTTCCACATGAAACATAAAACAACATAAAACAATAGAGGATATCATACAACATATTTACAAGCCACATTTACATACTTATCAACATTTACAAATACCCATAGTAAATGGGTACACAACATAGCTTAATGTTAGTAGTAGTGTTAGTAAAATAAATGGAGATTAGCCTTAAGTAGGTACGGTACATGAGTAAATGTGAGGTATGAATAAAATAAATTGTGTTTTATGTATCTTCTGACGAAGAAAGAAAGAAAGAAAGGACCTAGCAATTTGAGTTGGCATTGATCTGAATATAAATGACTTCACACTTTTGGCTCTTTGGATCCACTGACAGCACAGAAAGTACTTTGTCGGTCTACCTAACAGAGAGAGTGCCATTATCTTGACTTTTTATTGTGGAAGACAGAATCCCGCTGCTTTGATCACAATATAAATGCTTAGTTACAGTCTTATTTTTCCGTCATAGTAACAACATCACACAGTCTCTCTCAGAATATTGCAGTTTCGTTTTAAGGCTGGATTCATGATTTGTATAAAGCGTTCAGCAGCCTCTACTGGCAGCAAAAAATATGTCTGCCTGTAGAACACATTAATAGTTTTTTATAAATTCTGGCTGATTTAATGTAACAGTTTAAACGTTTGTCTTTTTAAATATCAGTCAATGACACATGAATATTGGTAAATGTATTTTTAAAAATACATAATTGGAGTTTTCGGTTAATCCTTTTACATGACTGATTATGACTCAGCATCTTTGTCTCCAAAACAGGAAATAGCTTTAGCTGGTAGAAACAGTTTTTTCCTTAATTAAGAACTTATAAAAAAATACTTTTAAAGTTTGTGTTATTTGTGCATACTGTCCATTATCTATTCCAATGTCTTAAACAGGACATTATTAACACAAAACACTTTCTCGTACAATGGGTAACTCAAAGTTAATACAACAAACCTTACCAGAGCTAAAGTAGGTCATTTGCATTTCTTAACCCTTCTCTTGAGTTAGGTCATACCCCCCTTCCCATAATATTTTTGGTCAAAATTGACCGGCGTGTTTTGCAGTGATATCTCTGGAACCCCTTATCCAATTTTGATAGTTGACATCTCATTTGAACAGTCAAAGCAAGTAGAATCAAGGAGTGACAGAATGACACCAGGGGTGAATTTCATGTTATAATATTGCAGTAAGTTCAAAGATAGTGCTTACTGTACATTATAAAAATGCTTGCCATGTACGCTGTGTTTACTAGAGGTGGAAATGCTTTAGTTAGTGTTGTAGCTGGGATTCTTCCCGTTCCAATGATGTAGGGGATGTATTGATCTGATACAAGCAAGTCAGTGTTTCATTGTGTACTTTCAACCACAGTATATGGTCCGGACCCACCAGTGGGTCCATCAAGTTCAGCATTCACTGCATTCACTGTGATGAATATAAAATAAGACACTGATACTGTTTTCCTCAATGAACATTTAAAGAAAAATAAATATTCAGGCCTCCTCTCCCTCAGGGGCCTCTCCCTCAGGGGCCTCTTCCTAGTCTGTTGATTGTTCGTCAGGCTCATAGTCTGGATCACTGTTGTCTTCCATTTCTGAGACACCGTCCTCTATCTCTGGTTCAATGTCCTCCTCATCTGGTTCAAAACATTTGTCCCGAGCCTCTAAATCGCCTAATCGGTCGCCTACTCATTGTGTCACTGAGTCAAATGTGAGCAAGGCACACATATAACTGCATGAGAGACAGTAATGGAGGGGCATTTAGCGCAAGAAAGTGAGGGATTTTTCTTTCTTGAGGGGCACAGAGCTCTAAGCACAATACGTGTGTGTGTGTGTGTGTGTGTGTGTGTGTGTGTGTGTGTGTGTGTGTGTGTGTGTGTGTGTGTGTGTGTGTGTGTGTGTGTGTGTGTGTGTATAACGCAAGAGAAGGACATGTAAACATCTGAAAAAAACCCTGTGTTCATATTATCATTCAAAATATCCTTTATCTGGATTTTGACAAAAAGTGTGTACTCTAGAATAGGTTTACCCAAAAGCCTGTTTTATTCAGGACTCTGGTATAGTAACATTGGCTTGCCTGTTTGAAATAGTGGATCCTGTAAAGCCTGTATTGCCTCCCCTGCTGATCTGGTGCTGACCAGTGACATGTTTCTCACTGCTGCCTGTAACCTGGCTCCACTGTGGGCGTCCCACACATTCTGTGTCCTGACACCAACCTACACAGCCCCCACATGCACTGATAGCAACAAGCATCCAACCAAATAACACAAAAGATGGAGGGCAGACAAATCTCGATATATACTCTGATTCTCTGTGAATAATCATACTTACAATGACAGTAATAGCTATTGAAAATGTCCCACACCTCTCACATATCCAGGGCAAAATCCTCTCTTCCAGCGTCCAAGGCATTGACTCCCATCGATTCCCCTTCAGCTGCCTCTGGCCTTTCCTGCTTCACCACAGCAGAGTAATCATTGACTGCTCACAAACCTGGAAACAGCAAATGGGGCAGGGGCACCCAGTCATTCAAAATCAGCTATTGGATTTGTAGAGAGCGATGCCTTGCATTGACAGGCCATGTTTAACACAGCTGTATTTCAGAGAGGACGACTTAGTAAAAAAACAATATTTTCATTAATTTTTTTATGAAATTTTTTTTGTGTGTCTTTTAAATATTTCTACTTGTGTAATGCTTGACGCTGCAGCTTGTTGAAAAATGATTTCCCAATTTTGGGATGAATAAATTATCTACCTACCTCTTTTAATAATCAGCTGGAAATAAGAGAATAGTTTGACAGCCAAGCTTGAATCCGTGGCCTGCCTGAACTAACGCTATGCTCAATGTCTTTAATCCTCACTTTCCCTTACAGTTAAAAAGTGTTAGCCAAAATGTTAGTTAGTTATATACCAATGACATTGTTTCTCTCTCTGTCTATGTCTCAGTCCTAATCTTATCTCAGTGAAATCCTTTTTTTTTAAAGAGAAATCCTGTATTGTAAGGATGATGAAAAGCACAGTTTATGATTTATCTAAAAAGGCCTGCAGTGTAGAGATTCTCTTAGTTAATAAACCTGCTGATTGAATCCTTTTACGCATTTTAGTATTTAGCAGGTGAGTGTCAGATGAGTTGGAGATACGGTATGAAAAGCATCTTTATTAGGGATGGAAATGATGTGAGTAATATTTATGCGTAAGCACATCTCCACTCACTTTCCAGGGCGAGTCTGTTATGCCAGAAACAAAGTTTGGGAATGTTATTAAATGTAATGCTATGGCGTTTTATGTTCTACAGAACTACACAGTTATATTTGGTGGAAATCTAATGCTATGCCAGGGTGTACGGATAGTCAATTGTTATACAATAGTACTGTATAATGGTAATCAGAGAATGCAGACTTCTGTCAGGATTTTTAAAATGGTCTATTACAAGATACAGATTCACTCAAAATGTATGGTCATCAACACCACAATATCTCACTAAGCAGAGTCCTGGATTTGATTCCTAGGTGTTCTTTTATTATCATTTACTCTAGGTTATGCCTATTCAGATAAATGCAATTTTGGTGAAAAGGCCAACGTTCAAAAGTTGACCTTTCTGCACATCACATGTGATGACAACACGATGGAAACAAAAGCCATCAACCCTTTTACTCAGATGTTGGTTTTCCAACAGCCATCAAGATCAATGAGCAGTGGACATCATTCAAAAAGGGCGGCACTACTATTCAGTTCCACAAAGTAGACCATCCCTTATCAATACTTCCTTTTGGAGTTTAAGCTAAGTGAAAGTTGCTACCATTTACGCAACTATCATTGTGGATACAGCACGGGGTCCAATACAAAGGAAATAATTGTGATTTCTATTTTCTGGATGGAAGAGTAATTATTATTATTATTATTATTTTTTTTATATATATTTTTTTTTTCACTCCATGAACACAGGCTTGGTTGCTTGAGGGAAAAATCTTTAAAAATCATCAGATTTTGTAGTTGGTTTGCAAAGTGAACCCTTACGTTGTTTTGCAATACAACAGAGGTAGGCTAGTGGTCGCTACGATACCCAGGCTCATCAGATCAGCGACCCAGTACAAACCACGGCGTTCAAGAGTCGAGAGCCCTGGATGAGCAGTGTGTCCACTAGGAGAGAGGAGGATAGGGGGAGGTACCGGCCGTGGAGATGACAGATATGGAGGAACAGAAGAACCAGGGGCATGAGACCTCTGATAACAAACTTGTCGCCGTCCACAAAGAATCGGAACGTCAGTGCAGTGTCCTAAAGGGCTTCGGCGTCCCAAATGTGGAAGGGGACTTTGAAGAGTTTGTTTTGGATTTTGATGACTATGACTTGCTTGAGTCAATCCACACTCATCTGGGGTCATCGCCCGAGACTCCACGTAAGTTGTATGCATTAATCTTTTACCGTTCAACAAAGAGCTATATTTAATTTAAATTTGATAGAAGTGAGAGTTACGTCAAGCTTCTGACCAAAGAAAATCTGATGCAATAATAACGCAGTGAGATATTCACATGGATGAGCATGATGACGGGATCTCACTCGTTTACATTGATTATGTAGCATGCCGATTGCTTAATTAATGGCAATATGAAGCTTATCCATGCCCGCACACAGAACAGAGTTGTCCAAGGTATTGAGCGAATCGACTAGTGTTGGACTACTGCTGTTTCCTGCTCTCTTATTGATCCACTGGCACCCATTTGCCTCAGCTAGAGCGGAAATACATTTCATTGACCAGCAACGTGTTCTCTATTTTTATCACTATTTGGATCATGACAATTTCTGTGATGGAGCTAGTTTCCAACTCCTACAAATGTTATGAAGTTGATCTGCCTGCAATTCTTTAGTGAATGTAGTATAATGGCTCATTGAAGGTTCAATTATAGCTGGAAAAAAATAGCACATTTTTGAAGGCATTTTTTGTATTAACCACTGGTGATTACTGTGCCTAACAAATGCTATTGCAATTTACATTTAAAAAGGGAACATTGAGTCTGTGTCTCATTGTCTTCACCCCGAATCCATTTTGAAAATTGTTTCCATTGGAATTGATTGTGAATCTATTTTTAATGGCAAAATGGATGGCAATGTCGGTCAGTCGCTATAGCAACTATTGGATGGATAGACATGACATTCATGATCCCCAGATGATTAATTGTAATGACTGTAGTGATCCTCTGATATTTCGATAAGCGCTGTCATTAGGTTATTATGTAGATCAGGAGTGCCCACACTTTTTCAGCTTGAGAGCTACTTATAAAATGACCAAGTCAAAGGGATCTACCTACAGGGTAGATCCCTGCCCAAAGTCATGTGGTGAGGCTCTGTGTGTCGCGAACGGGGGGGGGGTGCTTAGGGACTGCGACACTGGAACCTCGAAGCGTCGGAGAAACTGTGGTCGTCGCATTACACCTATTGTGCGCATTTGCGCTTCAGATGAGGAGGTGAGGCCCCCTTATACCCTTTCTTAGTAGAATTGTATCAATTGGGAAGGCTAACTAGTATCGCTAGGGGTGCGTTGACCGTGCATGGCGTGGTGAAACTGCGTGTTTAGAAAACTATGAGATCTCAGACTGGCCTTTACCTGTACGTCAATCAAGTGGGCAAATGCATTTTTGTTTTCTGTCTTTCATTTCTTTTATGATCAATGCCATGGTGACCTCCACAACCTACCTTTCGAGATCGACCGGTTCCCGCTCATTAACTAAAGACAAATTCCAAAGTAGCTCAAGATTCAAAGGTTATTTTCATTTTACAATCTACGTTGTAATTTTGTAATGTGATGAAAAGCTTAGACAAGGTTCCTCAAACAAGTGCAATTTCTCTCGCCCCCACTCCTCTCCTCTTTACCCCCCCCGCTCCGGTCTCCCCCTCGTGCGCCCGCTTCCTCGTTCTGGTGTTCTTCCCTGCCGCTACCTGCCTGCCAGATGGCAGCAGCACAGAACAGTTTGTGGCGAGGTGATGGGGTCTTTGTAATCCTGAAGCTTTCTTCCTGAGTGCTTGGATTAAGTCCCTCCATGATCGGCAGCTCGCGTCCTGGTATTGTGCTGTTCAGTTTTCCACCACCCTCTGTAAATGCCTGTGATGATTGAGGGGCGGATGCAACTGCCATATCGTTTTAGTGCAGCCCTGCCCCTCCCCCCTCGCATGTTATTTTTGCATTCTCTTACACGTGACTGTAGACCATAGTCGTGTTTATCCACAGCAAGCTCTGTGCAATATCCAGATAGTCCACCTGTTTTGGGTGTCCTGTTGGCCAGGAAGCCCACCCTTTATTGACTTTGTTCACCCAAACAGTGAAACAACCAACAAGTGAGAGCAGGGGAATAAGGCCATGTTTTTTAAAAACGTTGAAGTCTTGTATCAAAAGGTTAAGTCATAGTTCTAACTACAAATTATCTCTTCTGAAAAAATAACCACTGTTTCTTTCAAAAACGATATTCCAATAGAACTAAACAACACGTGAAAAAGATTAATGGCAACGCTACTTGGTAATGTTTAAGGATACAAAGAGACCATGGTCTAGGATTAAGGTTTTGGTCGGAGTTCCAAGTTGTAGACCCAACTGCTCCAAGGTCCCCTAAATGTGACTTCGATAAGAACCTAATTTAATGTCGTAATAATTATTACCCAGTAACTTTTCATTGAGGCTGCAATTGACAATGAGTTTCCTCGTATTTGGACCGATAACCATATAAGCTTATAGGAGATCAGGCTAGGAGAAAAAAAACGTATTCCACAAGTGTCCTTGA
>NW_011369951.1:1723482-1751995 GCF_000735185.1 Notothenia coriiceps
CCTCCCCGGTGGACGTACATTGGGGGAAACCAAGAGGGGAGAAGGGGCGGGCCGGTGTAAAACATATTAAATAAACACTGGATCCCCAATGGCTAGTTTCGACACCCAGGGGAAGACGACCAAAGAAGTATAAACCATTGGGATATTTCGAATGCCTTATTGACGGGACCCCACTCCAGTACCGTTATTAAATAGTATTTGGAGCGGCCTGGTCTGAGAAACGCCGTCCATTGAAGGTAGGAGACAGGGCGGCACATGTACACTAGGATTTAGAAAGCAAGAGATAGACGGCCCTTGACGTTCGGAGAGGCGATTAATAAACATTGACATGTAGTGCGATATCAGAAGACACAGAAGAAGTTGAACATGATATTGAATGCATATGACGGACCACAACCTTATATCATGAGCATGCTAAGCTCAGAACCAGGACAGCAAGGATTAGAAGAAATAACGGCCATCGGAGAGAATTGAGCTGTGTGTGAGGAGACCATGGAGAACTGGCAGCTATCTGGTGAGTGACAGCGTTAGCTAACAGCAGTTAGCATAACGCCACATCAACAACATTGTGAAGTTAGCTATCAATATATCAGGCTATAAACGTTAAAAGCTAGCATTGATAATATAAGTAACGTTTACTGGGCAGACTGTTGATACCTGATCCCATAACAGAAAACTAATGCGCAAGTCATCAGCGTATCTCGGCGGCGTTACTAATGCAACTCCACACTACGGTGCTGTGTACCGGAGCGAGATACGGCTGATACTTGACCAGTGATCACATTAAGGATTTTGGAGAATGGCCTGTGGGCCATCTAAGCTAATTTACCAGATGGCACCTGAGGGCCCAATAAGAGATTGCCCTGAAAAATGTGCGCGGACGAGAAATGATGCACGAAGGATCTGGGGGCCTCTTTTCCCTAAGAAACCATTAGATTTTGGCAGGTCTTTAGATGCTGTCTGGTGCATTCTATAGACTGAATTATAAGATGAAACCCCACCCACGTATTACAATTTCAAATTGTATTTCTTCCATTTCACTTGTTTTGTGGTTTTGGGCCTCGGCTTGCATGCCCCTGGCCATAGCTATAATTTTACTTAGGTTGTTGTCAAGGACCAACTTTCCATCTGTGAAGGCAAAAATTGGCCTCTCCCAGATGTAAAAAAGATAGAAAACATTACTGGCAGTTATAACTGGCCAAAAACAAACATTATTATACTGCTATTATGGCCCTGTTAAAAATGTTGTAAGTTTATCCACTGTAAGTTGGTCGAAAGGAATGCCTCCTCATCAGAAGCTGACCCGAGGGGCGAAACCCGAGCAGCAGCCGGACTGATTCCGCGAAGCCACACAACCAAATGGCGGACGTCAGAGTTTCCCCGTTGGCAGAGCAAATCTTAAATCTTCCTTTTGGTCCAAAAATGTCCGGTCAAAATAATTTCCCTTTAGCACCAGCTTCGTTGCGCCAACTTATGTGACAGACCAAGAAAGAGTATTTGGACAGACAAGAGTAGTCAATATATAATGTGTAACACTTGATGTTGGAGAAAGAGATGTGCTTATTGGGTTGATTGTGCGTTGATCCTGTGGCTAATGCCTCGGGGTTCCGGTGGGGGCATGTAAACAAATGCAATAATGCTGCGCTATACTTTGTGCCCTTCACCCAGGTTGCATAGCGACACTTATTGTTAGGTCCACGGTGTCTTTTAATAAGCAGGTAAGTTCATATACTATTAGCTAAAACTAGGACTGGATCTGAGTCGATAATGACATAAAGCGGAGTGAAGTGCAATAATCTGACGTCTGATAGATAAAGAGATCAGCTGCTTGCTGTCGACGAGTCCGACACCCAAGCTCCGGCATGAAAACCATGGCAGTCGGTGAGCCGGTACAAAAAATCACTACAACCTTCAGGTTAGGAATATCAACACGAGCCTATTAAATTACCGTCCCAAAATCACGACTATCCTGTAACTAGTTATAAGGATATGTTCATATTTTACACTGTCGGGTCACTCGATAACTGGTCCCGCGAAGGGTGCATGGATACGGTTATAAATAGATTGGCCGATCGGCAAACTAGCAGGTGAAAGGCTTCATTGGCCGAGCCTAAATTACTAGAAGGCCCGCACCTTCGGGGCACGTCCTTAATGTCGAGCCTGTTGACGATCCGTTGGCGGAGGAGAAGGGTTGTGGGAGCTCCGTTGATATGCCCGTTGTAAATGGCTTGACTGGAAAGGCAGGTGTGTAGTTCGGGGAGGGTGCACAGCTGATTGCAGCCAGGCATGGAGTGGGAGGTGAGCCGGGAGCCAGGAGTGACAGCCACCCCACGCACACACAAACAATATACAGAAAGGGAGAAACAACCAAACAAAACACAAAGGGAGACGGCTGGAGCAGTAACAGAAGCCACCACCCAAGCGGTTAACCCAATGCAACTCCAACCACTTTATGTCTTACGGTGCCGTGTAGCACCGAGAGGAGAGAGAGAGTGAGCACCGAAGGAAGGGGGGGGGAGAGATGTAAGTACGGTTTTCCTGATAAAGCTGTGGAGAGTATGTGCTGCAGGGAGGTGGTCAATGCACAACGCACCAGGAACGGAACGCTAGCCTCAGTCTTTTTACTGTGGACTCGATGTTCCTGACAGGGACTGGTATTTTTTTGGAACCTGCACAGCGATCACAATTATCTACATTATACAGACATGATTACAATATACTAACAAGCGGTTAACTCATTTACATACCTTATGTATTATTAGACTGAACGAAAAATACCAGCTCACTAAACACAACCGCCTCAACTCAACGCAACTCTTACCTATACCCGCGTCATGAGAGGGAGATGTTTACCTTTGTGATGTAATATGACGCGTTTGACGTATGACCTTAAAAAAAAGCCGTTTAAGAGCAGAGCTCAAAATTGCTCCTTTCCCTCTGAATTCCCTGCCATTATGTCTCGTAAAAACATATCAAATCCTACATTCACTTTTTTAATTGTAATTTTCAAGCAAGTTTAAGCATAAATGTAGAAAAAAACAAAACCTGCAAGATGCTCTTTAAGCAACCTGGGAAAGGTTCTGCAATGGTTCAAACATATCCTGTCAGCCACAAATGACCATGTAATACAATATTTTGTTCTCCTCTTCTTGCCCCTGCTTGTCAATCAGGGAAACATCATGCTCCCACATTGTGAAGGATCATGTAGTATTGATCATAATGTCCTTCTTAAGATGAGTTTGAATGTGGGTGATGAGGATTGAGAAGTATGTGATCCTTCAAATGAATTATTGATTCCTGTATGCTGTCAAAAACACGAGTTGAATGAAAAAGCAGGGTTAAGATTTATAACAGTTCATGTGTGTGTGGTACCTCGTTGCAGTCGATGCCGTTGTTGACAGACCAGGTGGTCTGAAAATACTCCAGCATTCGCTGCTTCAGGCTCTGCGGCAGGTGATGGACACGTATGAAGTCCTTGAGGTCTTTGGTTCTGGTGTGGTACTGGGACCAGCGAGAGTATATCCTCTGGATAATGGCCGTCACATTACCAAAGACCAACGCATGCATCAGTGCTGCAGGGGTGGAAAGAGAGGAGAGTTAAAGGAGAGATAATGTAGCATAAGCATGAATCTATCTATTACTCACCTGGTGCTACCTTGAATGTTTTACTCTCATGCCTCCATGATAAGCAAAGAATCCAGAAATGGAAACAATATTTGGGTAAAGTGTTTTAAGATACTAAAGTTTTAACTTTTAGGGTTTGTAAAAAGAATTGTTGTGTTGATATAGTTTTGCTGTTGTTAACTCTGACCCATTTGGTTTAATACATCAAGAATTTTCTAAGTTTTTCTGATTCTTTTTTCACATTGGAGGCATGAAAGAAAACAAAGTGTTTTTTACAAATACAAGGTACCACGGGGTGAGCAATTGATTTACAAATGATCATTTTGGTGGTAAAGTATTTCTTTAAGTGCTGATTGTAACAACTGCTTGAGTGGAAATTGCAAAACCCCAAATTAAAAAATATCTAATTTCTTATCTGTTGATTAAAATAAATATTTCTGCCATGTGAATATAATTAAACATTAGTCCTATTGAAATATTTCTGCAATCAAATAAGCACGCAAACCAGTCAACCAGGTAAACATTACATTAGAATTCATGTGTTGCACCTCTGCACCTCAGAGACAGAAACATCAGTGTCTGTCAGGACTGAGTGGTTCTGATTTGATTGGTATGACAGAAACCTGCCTTTTACTCGCCCACAGATAATATATTCTCCTAATCTTGTTTGGCTTCCAGCTGTGCGGCAACAGCTGACCTAAAAGCCAAGTCAAGTGTCACTGTTGTGCATGACTCCTTTTATTGTGCCATGTTAACAGTGTTGTAAGAGGTAGATCCAATTATTCCTCTTTAGGATTGCAGTTATTACATTCCTTCCACACGTTGACATATACTCGGCTATAAATACGAACAGGTGCTTCGTGTTAGTTTTCATTTCCTGTTAACACACAGGGGATGGGATGGGTGTGGGTTTGTGAAAGCATGCGTCTGTGTGTGTGCCTGCCCCCAGGCAGCCAGGGACATTTAACATTTAGCCGAACCAGAGTGGGAAGCGTCTACAGGGAAAACCCCGTCAGTGACCTCCCTTCATACCTAAAAAACAATCCTGGTGTAACGAAGCAGTTTGAACTGGATCACACTATCCTTTAAGTGTTGAGAGAATAATTAAACTATTTAAAATCCCTCTTGGATCAGCTGGAAAAGGCTTTGCCAAAGGTTTATAAAGAGTTGTTTTTCTGAGTACACAAATTGTTTACTTGTTGGAGATACATGTTTCTCACAGGACAGCAATGCTTCAAACAAATGAAGAATATGATGAATTGCTGTAGAAAATGATCCAACAGTAGGTAAAAACACAGTATATCACAGCCCCAAAAACATCAGATATAATAGGAATACACTGTCAGAAAACGTTTTACCGCACAATTTCTACTTTTACTTTCGATTCTTTTTGCTTATTATAGTAACATACCTTTTCAACAGTAATGTAACAAATGCATGACTTGTACTTGTAGTGAAGTATTTGAAGTATCTCTATGGCTTTGCTTTTACTTAATGACCTAAATACTTCTTCCGCCACAGAAACTAATACTATTGCAATCGGATTTTGTTGATATTGGTATAAAACAAGACATCATGGATAACCAGTTTTGTAGATAAACAGTAAAGGTATACATGCTGTTGTCTGAAGTTAAACAGTGAGAGTCATATTCATATGTGTGCTGCTCGCTGATGTCTATACTCTGTGTACCTCCTATAAGCATGACGCAAATAGAGAAGATCTTCTCGATGTCGGTGTTGGCCGACACGTTGCCAAAGCCCACGCTGGTCAGGCTGCTGAGGGTGAAGTAGAGCGAGGCGATGTAGACGCTGCGGATGGCGGGGCCGTTGCTGGTCCCGTTCACAACTCCTATGGCATAGTACGGAGACTCCAGACGCTTCCCCAACTCATGGAGCCATCCTGGTTTTAGGAGGGTGAAGAGGAGATATTCATGGGAAGAAAAGAGATATGGAGAGTTTCAACTGGTACTTATTCCCTTTTTTTTGTGATTTCCAATATTGGCCAACCATATGTCAGAAGAGTATGGTCATTAAGAGCCCAACTTGGGGAAATAGTTTTAAAGAAAGCTTGTCTGTTCAGAGAATTGTATACAGTAAAGAATAAAAGGAACTATCACAACAAGTGCCTGATTATTATTTGTCATCCCATCATCCCAAAGCTGGGTGCAGTGAAGCGTATTGGATGCAGATAAAAGCTGACAGCATTGTTTCCTAGTTATGCAAACTGTGGTAAGAAGGTCTTTCCTCTGTGCTACATCTAAAACAATGGATTTAGCAGTAGAAGCATATCAGATGCTGTGGAACCAGAACCGATCCCTGGTCAGTTTATTGTGCATGATATCCAGCTGATCCCAGGAGAGCCTCCTACAGACACTGATGAATGGTAATTGGATGGAAGCCCCTCATAGCTGCCCGACTTCAACACGCATAATTAGGATACGACGCATTAATCCTGCCTCATGCCCCAACCCGTTATGCCATGACACTGAGATGCAGTAATTGGTGGGGAGAAATCTTCATCGTCGTCATGACCCAGTCAATGCTTACCCGGAACCAGTTATGAAGACAATTCGGAGCGAGGTCATTGCAAGCGTTGCAGCTCATTGATACTGACCAGAGACCAGCCCGGGGGGCCTCATTATATTAGGGACTGAGGGGGATACCGAGAGGACTCACGCCATCGCTGAGTCAATATTATTCACACATAAGCACCTGCATGCCAGCACAAACAACTCATGCCTCTCTCTGATTCACCATTCAATAACTATTTAACAAACAACTTAGTAATCAATCCAATCCATGAGGAAATCATAACCTAATTTAGTCATTACTGCAGTCCATTTATATACTTGTGTAAAGTGCTTCATTTAATGCTGGTTGTACATAAACACCTGCTATAATAGCTTGAAACCCTACAGCGATGAAATCGATGATGGAAAACAGGTCTACAGCTGAATATCACATCTCACCTGCTGAGAGAAAAACCCTGCAGGTTTCACGCATCGATAGCTTTTCAGAAACACGGTTCATTTGGAAATAATGAGCTATGAAACTGTTATGCACCACAGTATTGACACGTTAACCAAGCCCCAGATATTAGGGGGTTTATGTAAAAATAAAAAAGGCAAAACATTTTTCGATAAATGTGATAAATAAAATAATCCAACTTTTTAGCTTTAATTGCTTCAATATGAACAACAAGCCGTGACCCATTTATCCTATGGTCTTTGCTGATAAAGCCAAGTGTTTCCTCTATATGGATTTAGTTCAGAGCTCGACAAAGCTAGATAATGGATACCTCAGATAAAAAGAAAACACTTTATCTGGCTTCCCCGATTGCACGCTTGTAAAAGAAAACACACAAACAATCACATGTGCATCAGAGCAAAACCATCTGTGGCTCACGCTATAGGTATCCATATAAGAGATATACTATTTCAGAACTTCCACACTTGAAGTTTACTGCAAGTAAACTGAGGTTGAATCCCAGATCTACAGAATGTCTAATTTTAAACCATATGAAACTGCACCCAATATACTTGATGCTTTACGGTGCTTTACAACATTAAACAACACCATGCACATGCTTTAAGCCCACTTCACATGCCATAGAACTTTCACGAAAGCAGCTGTTAATCATTTCGATTCAAACATTTGTAAAGAAACGTTCTAATTTCAAATTCACTGCAACTACATCCCTTTGCCAACTGGACGCCCTGTAACTGCATTAACTGTTCATTCACAATGTCGGAGTTTTGTGGGAGAATGTATTCTAGGGAAACTCAAAGGCAATTTGATAAAAAAAAAAGGATTTTATTTGCTAAATCTGAATAGAAAATGTTATTATGTGTCATGTTTTGTGTTGAATCATAAGATGAAGTGTCGTGTTATCAAATAAATACTACACGCCGGCCTGTAAATTCGCACAGAACCCATTCCCTAGAAAATCTCCAACACAGCTTGAATACATATTTCCTGTGTTAACTCAGCGCCTAATGGTAACCCTGGTGAAAGGGCAGGATTGAAGTAATGGGACTCACCACCTCCTTTTAGCTTCCAAACATCAACAACAGAGCTGGGAGTTGTTTTGGTATTGTAATGGTATCATGCTCCTTTACTCACCTATATCCCAGCTGTACGCATTGGCCTCCATCTCCATCTTGCCGATGATGTACCAGATGCAGGCCATCCAGTGGGCTAACAGGGCGAACATGGACATGAGCAGCGTGAGCACCACCGTGCTGTGCTGCGAGTAGCGGTCCATCTTCTGGAGCAGCCGCAGCAAGCGGAGCAGACGCACAGTTTTCAACAGGTGGACCACTGACACCTGGAGATAAAGAACAAGGGGAATCTATTCTTAGGGTGTTTTTGTTAACACAGTTATCATTTGTTAAAGAAATACTAACCACACCGGCAAAATGATCACTTATATCAATAATTCCTCCGCTGCCAATTTTGCTTATCTTGCACCAAGAAAAGAATCCCTAAACAGAGAACGTACTGATGATTTTATTTTTTTGTGGAGGCTACGTCTAACAACAGTGAATCTTTATCAAAACCTCACAGAGTTTAAGAACTCCCACGCAACTCATGCAGCATTATTCAACTGAAATTTGTGCAGTTGTATGCTCACTACTTTCCCCCCCCAAAAAGTCCTTAAATCCTATTTAATACACTCCTGCATAAACAGATACTCCAACAGGATAAATGACACTTTGATTCCATTGAACAAGATGTGTTCACGTTTTTAAATGTATGTTTTGATATAGTGTAAGACTTTTCTTCAGTTTTGATTTAATGTGGAGGCATGTGTCAATAATTCAAGGTACATGTCTAACACTGGAAGCACCATATAAATGATGTACAAACTAAACTGTCAAAAACAATAGGTATTTTGTATCGCACTAAGAACATTCTGGAGGAACAAATACTCTTTATAACAGCAAAAACTACAGTAAACAAACAAGCGAAATAGAACATCAATACCGTATTCAGCGAGCAAACAGAACAAGCGAAGACCATACAAGAGAAAATGAAGACTGGTACAATAGCATGAGACACACCAAGAGCAAGAACGGAGAGAAACAAGAAAAATACACAGTACAGCAACACACAAGTACAGGGAGCCCATATGTGACATACTATCCACACTAATATAGTAAGTACAACTACACAGTACTTCATCAAAGATATCATTCATACTTCCTTTTATACAAAATTAGAAACCCGTACTTACCTAATGCGGGATAAAACAACAACAAATAATCACGTAGTGGAGGCGTGTAAACAACAAAAAAAACAAAATCACACACAACCACCACCGCTCGTCCATCGTCTCTCGTTCCCTTTGTTGTTCCGCCCATCCGCTCCCCGCGCACATCACACACAAAGACACCTCTAGAGGTAGATACAGGGGAATCCTATTAACTATAACCTCAAATTACTAGTTTACAAGACGTCATATACACACAAACAAACAGGGGACGACCTCCGTGATGAAGGTTATCCCTCCAACAAGATAAACACCGAATACCGACCAAAACGAAAAGACACAAATTTCTTTCTATACCACAATTGTCCGGTTATATCGTTGGGTAAACCTAAGTAAGTTAACTCCCATATGATAAAGTTTACACATAATAACCTTAGGGGTTAATCGAGTAAAAGAATGTACCTACTCACATTTTCCATCATACAAATGTTCGTTCGCCTGATGAATGCGTGTCTTGGTGTTAAATGTATCGACAATTCGTTCATGTGCCGGGTCAATAGTTGTAGCATCTATGATGGCTTTACATTAACCTGTGCTAACCAATTATACTACAGTATCGTTGTAAATCCGTGTTGTGTGTGGTCTATGTATAATGTCTACCTTTATAGATCACAACATGCTAATAAAGAAGACATGAATAGACATAGACATACGATAAATTAGTCACTTTCTGATTTTCAATTGTTGTCAGAGAAAAAGTTTTATTATCCGAGTTTGTTGAGTACTTTGTGTTTTTCTTCACTGTGTAAGAATCTATATACTGTCAAGTACTCTAATTTACACAAGCTAAATCCTTTGTTATTGAAGGCGACAACATCTTATATAGTTACCCTCAATTTTCAACTGTAAATACACCACATACACGAAACTTGGCTATCTTGTTGTCATAACTTTTATCGTTAGGCTATAAACAATACGACGAGGTTCCGTTCGAAGGACAAACCAAAGCTGAGGCGATAGGTACCTTCTGGTGTACGGTCATCACGGTTCCTAAAACCCATTTCCCCGGGTCACCCGGTGTACAAGGGACGGCGGCGGAGCCGTCTCACCCTCCTGGGCCAAGCAAAGACTACAGAGGAGACTTCCTGCCTGTAAGTCCGGCTACAGGGGGAAACTCCTGTACGTAGAATGGGTTTATAGGGTCCACGGAGTCGGCCCGCAAGGGACGACAAGGAGATGGAAATGAAAAGACAACACAGGTAAAGACGAAGAGATTAGTCGACTTGGGTAAATTTGGGAAAGGATGTGCAAAACGGTCCAAGTAAAAAACGTGTCAACTTAAATAAAATGCTCCCTCCAAAGTTGTTTTGGAAAAAGTGGACAAAATTTCTAATTTTTCTCCTTGAATCTCTTTCTAATAAGACCACATGGTGAATCTTTGACCAGTGGTGTAAAAACCAAAGAGTAAAAGGTATCATGGCCTTTATATAAGAATAAAGTCAAGTTCAAAAAGGGTTAATGATCTACTAATAGGAAGTTGGGACTAGAGTTCCAAAAAGGATAAAAACCTCTTCATGTAAAACCTGACAGGAGAGATATGAGAGGACAGATGAAGAAATTCAAAATTTTATTGACCAAATTAGTAGGTATAGAGCATTAAACTTCTGTGTTTATTATCAACCTTTCTCACACCAGTCATAATCTATTTACGTTCACATTGGCCACCAGCAATTCGCAAGAGACGCAGACACAAAACGCAACAAGTACCTACTGGGCTCCGGTCGATGTCAAAAACTGCTAAGGGAGCCAAAATAATGACTGTTAGACTGTTGTATATGGAGGTTAGGTGGAATAAAATGCGAAAGGGGAGTGTCACGATAGGAGAGTGCTCAGCTTGTGAATGTTTTTCCCTTCTCCTTTTGCACTCCCCGTGTTATATATCGCCCCCCCCCCCCTCAGGAGTGTTGGTTATTGGAGGACTCGTGTCGCTGTGTGTGAATCTCCAAGGCGGGTGACTAGAGCTGGCAACAGTCCTAAACTTGTAAGTTAGTTTACTTCTTGGTGTCTTAATGAATTTATATTTTGTGTCTTAAACACACTAAATATGTTTATTTGGGGTGACGTATAAAATGTTGACAATGTGTTCCGTATCTGGGGGACGGTCACTATATGTATAGTTTTTGTCGTTAACAAAAGCGATACTACGAATTGACGATGTCAATAACAATCGAGGACCGGAACCTCTGATATCTCGTTTTGTAACAGTTACGTAGGAATAAACAGCAATGGTGAGTAGGTTATTTTATGGTACTTAGTCACGAACCTACACTAACCAAACAGATTCTCGCTTCCGACGTCCTCCCTCTTATTACTTCGTAAAGACATTTCAATTAATAACGTAAATACAATTTTTCGATCTCCCGTTCATTCGAATTAGTCTTGAAGTTACATTGCAGGTGTGGGACTAGTCCTCCTCCTTTACGCTGCACCAGTCCTCAACCCCTAACTTCACCTTTTCACCTTCCCCTTTCATCTTTCTCCATAAACAACCCATGGTGACGAATGTGAACCGAGCACTCGACTCTTCTTTCCCCGCACGCGTTCGGACGAGAGGAGGTATCCACCCTACGGCCTAACCACTATCTACCCACCTCTCCTCTACTCGAAGAGGGGTCCGAGCCCGTCCTCCCGAAGTGAATGGCCGGAGGCTACGACGTGGGTGAGGTATTAAAGGAGTGTCGTTCTCACACGTCCTTGGCGGTATTTTGTGGTCTCTGCCTCCTCTCTCCTGAGCTGACAGGTAGTAACGGAGGAAGATGTCATCGAAACAAGTTTGCGAGTCTAACAAATTTGTAGAGAGAATTGTGTGTGTGTGTGTGTGTGGTGTGGTGGTGTGTGTGTGTGTGGTGTGTGTGTGTGTTGTGTAGATAATAACTGCTCCTACATCCTGTTCCTCCCACAAACAGTGGAAAAATAACCCATATACAACGCACACACCACACACACACACACCACACACACACACACACACACACACACCACACCAACACACACACGCACAACACACACACACACACACACACATACACGGACGACGGACGGACGACGGACGGACGGACTCCTCCTCAGAGTTACACTACTGGAAGGGGTAGTGTTAGTTCGTCGTGTTCACCAATTCCACACTTTCCCTTGTAAACCCCCCTAGTAATTCACATTCAGTCAGCTCCCCCTCACGGTCGTTTTTCGAATCTATACACAATAGACACGCGTTTCTGTCTTCTACCTCATACGAGCCCCATCTCTTTATGACTCCTAACCTCTACTTAATTGTTTTGTTTGTTGGAAAACCTGGATCGTCGGAACTAACGCGAGGTAAACCCATAAAATATTAGTTCATGAGGGAAGTACTTTACTCAAAGGTATACCCAAGATATAACACCTAAAAAACCGTTCGTTAACAGGGTAAGATTAAAATCTTAGACTCTCTGTAAACTTGTCGGAGATTAAAACCTTCTCGTGGTAATTCGTGGCAAAGGCTCGAAAAATAGTGCACACACACACACACACCGACAACGCACACACACACACACACACACCACACACACACCACACACACACACACACCACACACACACCACACACACGCAACTACACCACGCACGCAGCACGCACGCACGACGCACGCACGCACGCACGACGCACCACGCACGCACGCACGCACGCACGCACACACACACGCACGGTACGTACGTACACGGAAACCGCCAAATCGGTGAGAAGGGGGACTTACTACATAACAGACATTATTCTCCTCCCCTCTACTACCGTCGGGACGAGGAGTGTAAGTATCAAGACAAAATTTAGAGAAATATAGGACACATACGAAGTAGACTGAAACCGGGGAGGGTCGTCTTGAAGTCTTTTAAGAGGTCTTTTCTTTTCGCTTCCAATAGAAAAACGTTATAACTTAAGGGGACGAATCACTCCTTGCTTTGTGTACACACGGGAGTTCCTCGGACACCATCTTTCTCTCTACTAGTGCTATGTCAGCATATTACTGTTAGTACACAAAAAAGACTCTGTAACTACCGTTAAGGATACCTTTCATTATGAAGGTGGTTTGCTTTGGTATAACGTATAGTAAACTAGAGGGACACACAAATAAAAACAAAAATGGTAGATAAGATGATTTTAGTATGTTTTTGAATATGCATTAAAAGTATGTGTTGTTTACTTGTTTTACTCATCTTCGCCCTCCCGCACTTTCGCTATCAAATACCCCTCATAGGGAGGGCACGTAGTAGTAATTTCGGTAGTTATATTGTTCATCCCGTAAATAAAGCAGGTTTTTTGCATTATCTTTAATTCCTTATGTTGCGTTTATTTCTTTTGATGTACTTTTGACCCTTTTTTAGTTTATTTTTCAGTCCGCGTTCTTTTTTCCCATGGTAAAATGTATTCTGATGGGAATATTGTCCTAAGTAATTTCCCGACCATTATTAATCCAATAATTAAATCCAACATTTGTGAAATAACTTAGAAATTCTGTGGTAATAGATTTTCGTCAAGATTGTATCAAAGGTTATGCGTTGTGTCCAGGTGATAACCGTTCTACTCTGATTCGGAATATAACCCCGAATGAATCGAATGAAGCAGAAAGAAGGAGTCGGTCGTAGGAACCATAGACAACAAGTGGACTCAACCTAAGGGGGGGAAGGTAGAACTACCAACAGAACCGTAGAGAACATACTGGTAAATAAATGCTCAATGATTGGTAAATATCAACGGTTTTCCCTCGGAATAACATTTCACACATTTGTTTAGTGGTAAATATTTACTCATGATCAAGACTTATTTCTGATACTCGCTCATGTCTATTATACACCCGAGTGATAAGAACCCGTTTCGTTGGCAAGTGTCAACGGAACGAAATATGAGTACAGAATATTTGTCGGAACCAATCACTAATATATTCACAGTAGTGTTGGATTAATTATTAATTAATGTTTGATAAACATTGGGAAAATATTTCCTCCGGATCAGTATATAATCAACGAATTTCACCATGGAGCTTTGTGGAAATCATATAGATATATTTCTATTAGTAGGTGTACTCCTTATAGGTTATAAACAATTCGACCTCATTAGTACGTGTGTATATTAACACAAAAAGAAATCAAACTAGAGTAACAACTACTGAGACATCATTATGAACACATTCAGCAGAGCCCACTTGAGTGTAAGGTGCAAGAGTTTGATTCGGCTAATACCTATCGACACACTAACTACTCAACACACGAATGTTCCCGGACAGATGTGGTTGGTCAAACCTTACTGGAACTAAGCACCTTATAAATAGTTTGACTGACACCACACCTTGATCTATATTCCACGTAAATCTTACGAATCTCCGTAGAAACAATTACTCACTTTTATAACACGTATTATTAGTTCGCTGACAAATGTCACGTGATTGATATGAGAGTGTGTAAAACTTTTTCTATTATACTCTATAAAAAGTTACATTTACTGAACACACAAGTATAATGGCTATGTGTGTTCATCTGATAAGTCATTAATTGAAAAAAAAAATCGCTACAATAGATAAAAAACATTTTTAAACAACTCATGCACAAAGGGGTATAAAGCCTCGTCATCATTTCCATTCNGCTAGTGGACTGCGAGCACTGGAACCTCGAAGCGGCGGAGAAACTGTGGCGCGCTTACACTTATTGTGCCGCATTTGCGCTTCAGATGAGGAGGTGAGGCCCCCCTTATACCCTTTCTTTAGTAGAATTGTATCAATTGGAAGGCTAACTAGGTAATCAGCTAGGTGCGGTTGACCGTGCATGCGTGGTGAACTGCGTGTTAGAAAATATGAGATCTCAGACTGGCTTACCTGTACGTCAATCAAGTGGCAAATGCAATTTTTTGTTTTCTGTCTTTCATTTCTTTTATTGATCAATGCCATGTGACCTGCCCACACTACCTTCGAGATCGACCGGTCGCTATTAACTAAAGACATATCCAATAGCTCAAGATTCAAAGGTTTATTGTCATTTATACAACTACGTTGTAATTTTGTAATGTATGAAAAGCTTAGAGCAGGTTCCTCAACAGTGCAATTTACAAGTCATAGAAAAATAAATATTAAAAAAACAACAATTAAAATTAAAATAGTGCAAGCTCAGGTATTTAACAATCGTGTGGGATGAAACTGTCCCTGAGTCTGGTGGTTTTATTCCTGATGCTGCGGTACTGCCTGCCAGATGGCAGCAGACAGAACAGTTTGTGGCTGAGGTGATGGGGGTCTTTTGTAATCCTGAAGGCTTTCTTCCTGAGCTGCTTGGATTAAAGGTCCTCCATGGATGGCAGCTCCGTCCTGGTGATGTGCTGTTCAGTTTTCACCACCCTCTGTAAAGCCTTATGATTGAGGGCGGTGCAACTGCCATATCGTTTTAGTCAGCCCTAAACTAAAATACTGCATGTTATTATTTGCATTCTGTATTCACTACTGTGACTGTAGAACCATAGTCGTGTTTATCCACAGCAAGCTCTGTGCAATTATCAGATAGTCACCTGTTTTGGGTGTCTGTTGGCCAGGAAGCCACACCCTTTATTGACTTTGTTTCACCAACAGTGAAACCAACAAGTGAGAGCAGGGGAATTAAGGCCATGTTTTTAAAAACGTTGAAGTCTTGTATCAAAAGGGTAAGTTCATAGTTCTAACAAATGTAAATCTCTTCTGAAAAAATAACCACTGTTTCTTCAAAATGATATTCCAATAGAACTAAACAACACGTGAAAAAGATTAATGCAACGCTACTTGGTAATGTTTAAGAAACGAAATGACTTGGTCTAGTATTAGGGTTTTTGGTCGGAGTTCCAAGTTTGTAGACCCAACTGCTCCAAGGTCCCCTAAATGTGGACTTCGATAAGAACCTAATTTTATGTCGGAAATAATTATTATCCCAGAACTTTTCATTTGAGGCTGAATTGACAATGTAGTTTCTTCGTATTGGACCGAACATATAAGCTATAGGAGATCAGGCTAGGAGAAAAAAACGGTATTCCCACAAGTGTCTTGAGATGGAGATGAGCCAAGGTTGATAAATTGACTCAAATGATGCTTACTTGGCCAGTTGGGTCTGAGGACCACAAGAATGAAAAATATAACACTGTAGGAGTTAGGAGTTAGAAATAAGTGAGCTTATCTGACCTCTGCTAATATCTGCTTCAAGCTAGCTTCTCAAGGCTACTTCATTCATTAAAAATAAAAGCCTATCCCTTCTCTGTGTTAAGCAAGCGTAAACAAATGTAAATCAAAAATGTAAACCAGATGAAAACACTCATAAACCAGTCAAAGGTGTTACTTTCAATAATAATAACTTCCTGATAGGAATCAAACATTTTAGAGGGACATTCACATTGAAAGAGCATGTTATCCGCAGCTTTGGAGACTATGTGACATTTTTAAAAGACTAATTATTTACTATCTAAACTGGATGTCCTGGTCGGATCCCAGCCCAAGCGAGATTTTGGTTTATTTGATTACAAATATGTTGCAAATTAGATTTGAACACTAATTGGATTTAATCAAGGCCATGGAAAAAAAAAATCAGATCCTAGGACAACATAGTACCTGGCAAGCAAATTAATTATGTTTTGAGGTTTTTATTTTGAAGGGATTTGGTAATTCTTGGGATTTGCCTGATTTTATAAACGCATAACCATCAGTTTTATCGCAATGAGGTGGTTGGTTACACGGGATGGCTTGTATTCATCAAAATCAAAATTATCTACAACATGTGTCTTTATATCGAGTTAACAATCAAGACCAATGAAGAGAATGCTCATA
The DNA here is from genome assembly GCF_000735185.1 of Notothenia coriiceps. Taxonomy (NCBI): domain Eukaryota; kingdom Metazoa; phylum Chordata; class Actinopteri; order Perciformes; family Nototheniidae; genus Notothenia; species Notothenia coriiceps. The sequence goes on from NW_011369951.1 coordinate 1,740,177, forward strand.
TTGACCATGTTAAGTCTCATCACAGAGCACAGTCAAAGTGGGGTTTTTCAGCTCATTGCAAAAGAAAAATATATTCATCTATGAATGTGACAAGCTACGGTCAGATATATTAAAGAAAAACATGTGACAATTCTGGTTAGATTTGACGGTGACTTTTAAAGGCTGCATATGTGACAGCAACCTCAAATCAGTTATTCCCTTCTATCTAGGGCAGGGGTGGGGAACCTTTTTCCTCTCAAGGGCCATTTCAATTTTTGCAACATCCTCCGAGGGCCGTACAAATTATTGAACTCAAACTCTGCTTAAAAAAACTAAAATCACAGCCCATTCATTTCGCCTTTCTTTCATGCTGTGCAAAGAAAAAGCAACCTCTTAATCCAGATATCTTACCATGACTCGCATATGCATGCACGTGCACGGTTGTGGCATGACCACCAAAACAGAAAGATATGGACACAAGATGTGTGCAAAAGTATTTAGTTTTCTATCCATGTGAACATGATTTAAGTGGGGGGGGGACCTAACCTCCTCTAAGGGTAGTCCGGGGGCATGCTCCCCCGGGAATATTTTTAACATGTTGAGTAAAAGCATCAATCTGGTGCACTTTGAGAGCAACATTAGGAGCTCTCTGGATACCTCTCTCAACATCCATATGAAACAGAACTGTAAGCAGATTTAATTTTTCTTAATGGATATTTTACAAATCACTCCCCTTTTAAACTGTATTCTTGTTTATTAATAACAGCTTTCTTTTACTGTCATATAGTATTTTATACAGTTTTTCCTTTATTCTCTTATTTTTGAATAACTATAATGATCATATAAAGATGTGCCTTTACCTCACTGGTTGTACAAAAAGGTTCTTATATTCGTTAGCATAGCTAGCTAACCAGATGCTAATAACAACAAAGTTATTGACTGTATGATCAGTATAGAGTGGCGAAGTCACGTCCATGGGACCTTATTTCGGAAAAATAATGTATTGAAGTCAATGGAGAGCAGAGGTCGCGTTAACCGAATATTTTCCGTTTATGACTGATTTCTTTTAACAATGACGGAAAAATCTGAAAGCAGTCGGTCATTTTGACGGATTAGAACAAACTCGGAACAGCGCTAAAGTTTCCCCGCAGCGAGGCTCCGGTGTTATGCATGCCTGCCAAAAAGGAAATTATACCGTTTCCAAACCCAACTTTGCCGTACAAATCATTGAAATGTCTGTGAGTTTTGGCTTTACGCTGTGCTCACTCCCGCGAGGTGCAGTTGGCATGCATAACACGGCGCTAACAGTTCACGAGCGTGCGCCCCGCCCTCCGTTGACAGTTCACGACTGTGCTCTCACCCCCGTTGACAGTTCACGACCGTGCTCTCCCCCACCGGTTGACAGTTCTCCCCCCCCCCCAGAGTGTAAAGGCCGACGGGTAATACTGAATTTTGACGGAAATTTTACGATCCTGTCCGTCAAAATGAAGCGCAGTGAAAAAATGTTCCTTAATGGTAATTCTAAGTAACACCACTTATTTTGAGACAGATGTTACCTAAGGCACTAAGAAAGGGGTAAGACAGAGGTATCAACTCCACATTGGATCCTACTTTTATGTCCGAGAGGTAGACAATTCACCCCTTAAACGTGTTTTTCTGTTTATAGCAAAAACGGGGTGACTAGACAAACATTAAATAACGAAATAACACTAATATCATACACAAATACAAACATCCATAAATAATGTACATGCTCGTGGAACCGGGCTGTTATTTAGCGAAATTTCTCACGGAATATTATTTGCAACTAAAATAAAATAAAATATGGGAACCCCCCGGCGTACACTAACCGGCAATCTTACTTTCCTCTGTAGACTGCACCGATGTCTATCTTTTTTAATGTTCATGCTTAGCCACACTGGGCAGTCCCCTCAGAGTTTTTTGGGTGTGTGCTTACGGGTCGCTAGGTACAGTGTCTTTCGCCAACAACAACACGTCCAAGTCCCTAGATTCCCTTTTGTTTATCCTTCCTCAGTTACTTTGTATAGACATTTGAAAAAGACATAAACCTAAAATAATGCTACATTACTTTGCCTGTGTAACACACACGTAACTGTTGGTTTTCCACCTAGCGCCTTTATGTTCCCTTAGGAAGACACACGTAACACATAATGACTCTGACAAGACTCGGGCTCATGGAATTGTTCGACGTAAACCTACTCGACACAAGCAGTTTGCTCTCGTGCCCGTTCCTGTCCGTTTAATGAGGGATCAACTTTTACTGGATAAAAGAAGAGACCTCGCGCCAGCATAGCTGTTCGGAAACATTATAATTTCCCTGTTATCAGGTACGATATAAACTTGTTATATAACATCCCGGTATGGATCATATTTCATCTATTTTTTAAAAAAAGGCTTTTAAGGTTTTGTCTACGGACGTAAATCGGTACGGAGTAAAGGAGATAAACGAGAGAAGAGTCGCGCAAGAAAAAAGTCCCCGACTAAGACACTCGCGTCGATACTGGTGGCCGGAGGAGGACGTCCTTCTCCCTCGCACGAAACTCTAGTCGACGAACCGACAGTCTTCGCCCTCTTTTTCTTTTTTTTTATATTTTTTTTTTTAGTCTGAGGTAGGAGAGCACAATAAGATATCTTCATCTCTTCTCTTCATTCCATCTTTTGGCGAGGAAAAATGCGTCGACGGTCATTGTATCGTAGTTTGCCGCTGTGTATAGTCATGTCAACTAGACGTTTAGTTTTTCGAGAGGTTTTTGACGATAGCTTCGTCAAGGAGCGGCAACGACTGCAATCAGTTTGTCATTGTTGCCTAATCAAAGTAGTTAAGCAAATGAAACAACTCTTACACCGGTACTTATTCGCCCTATTACAACGTCGCTGAACGGCGGCTAGATCTAGGGAGGGAAGAAAAGGGGTATTACTGGGCCAGCGACGTGTAAAGGGAATTGTATACTAATTATTCTCAGTAATAGTAACAATTTCGTCCTCCGCCGTTTTTCGCAATCGGAGCCCTCCCTCTTTTTCTCGGGTGTCCGCGCTCTTATTTGCTTCCCGATTTGGTACCGTTGTAACGTTCCCTTCAGAAGGAAGCGACGAAACACCGTCTGATGTACAGCTTGAATTTCCGGACTGTATTACATGCTTTATGCGCGAGGTGCGAAAGCTCGACCGTTACCGGGCCGGCACCGGGTTGCAGTAGTATAGGAGACTATCCACCTCTGTGACTGGTGGTCGCCTCGTGGGGAACAAACTGCATCTTTTATTAAGTTTAGACCTAGTCAGACATAATACTAGACAATGTCGGCGGAAACAATCTTCTAAACCGCATCTCCTTTTCTCTCTCCCAACATAAAAGACTGTGTAACCACTCAAGGGACTTTGTGGCCCCTGTGTATACCGTACACATTTTCTGCATGTCCTCACGTAAAACGTTACTATACCGGGAAATTCGGTTGAGTACGAATTTTTTGTTTCTTTTCGGCAGTTATATTGGAATAAATGAAAGTAGCAATATATAGTCGTGGTGGGGGGTGCGCGGCGGGCGGGTGGGTTTTGTACAAAATTTGTAAAGCGTAACCAGTTTCAAAGTCTGTTAAACCTATCATCGGTTCTTTCTTTCTCTTAGTTAATCAGGAACGGTGGTAGACGACCGATTGGGACGTAAAGACCGGAGTGTGCTTGGGACGCGGGGGGTGAGTTATAATGCACACCTTCCAGTGTTGATTGAGATCCTCCCGCGACATAAGAACTTTACCATGTGCTAAAACAGATCATCGGGTGTAAGAGAGCGACTATGCGACAAAATGACGATCTAATAACCTTTTAAGTGCGAGGCGTGTTAGTGACCGGTGGCGCTTTTTTAACCTTAATATAACTGGGCGGCGCGCTCTCTTGGAGGGCGGTGCAATAACGGCAGGCAACGGTAGTATGCAAAAGGCGCGATCTCGATATGGGGCGTCGGGGCGCTGTATGACATGGCCGTGGTTGGTCCGGTGTGTTCACTGTATGCCTACTTCGGTTTACCGTTTTGTACATCAAACGCAAAACGAAGAAAGAGAAAATAACTTATTTAACCGTATTATATGACGTGGAAGAGTGACGAAGGAGCTACACATCTTAATTCTCTCCAAAAACAACATAAGTTAAGGCAAAGGCACGTCTACAACTGCGGATCTATCCCCACCCCTTGGAGGCCGGGGGTCCGGGTATATACCGGGCGCCGCTCTTGTTAACTATGTCGGGAGGCTCCATTAAATATTTGTGGTCGTTTTTTTTTATTTCTTTAGATCTGGCTCTGTATTAATTTTTCGCTCACGGACAAAAGTACGGACTCCAGTCCCAGGAACTTGGTTTTACTGGGATTTGCACAGTAGTGCACCAATATACAGAGCCAGACTTCCCACGTCAAAGACGGCCTCTCGTGGTCTTGCGGCGCGGAGGTATGTGAAGTGTTTCACGTCGTATGTGGTAATTCCTCGTACATGTGTACGGTCGTCAAAAACGCACCACGACCAGAAAGTCAACTTTCGGGTCACCGGCTAGACAAGTAGAGCGACTATCTCACCGCTTCAGGGAGGGAGGCCCCGCTCGAGGTACCCTGGATATAAATAAGCTTTTTATATACATAACTTCAGTTACCCTCTCTCTTTCTAATATAGAAAGCTAAAGGCAAACTTACACGGTGTTTAATGTGTATCTGACAACAGTTATATTTTCTATTAAAACGTTCAGTTTTTTTAAATTTACACAGCGATTTTTTGACACTTTCATTGTGTAACACAACACACTTTTGCCGAGGTTACTTGATGTTAGAGCCAGAGTGTATTGTTGTGTGCAGTGTTCTATCGGCAGTGATGACAGTTGTTTTGCTTAACTAATGGGAGTTGATAGTGGTGTTCCTTGTGCAGGTCTTTCTACAGTACGCTTTCGCGGACGGACGGAAGGGAACTAAGAGAGACTGGACGAACCAGAAAAATTACAAAATTACCAGTTTGGTAAACACGTCTAATCGTACTTCATCTTTTCTAGCCGCTAGCGGGTAGATAGTGATCGCAATCGCCATCCGTAAAGAGGGGGCCCGAATTTAACACTAATATCTTACTAGTGTTGGGCCCACTCGTCATGAGAAGTTTCCCAAGTGTTTTATCCTGCTGATGAGATGACAAATTATAAAACCCAATGAATTACAATATGAAGTATAATTTCCGGATTATTTTTACCTCGTTCTGACATTACGCGATTGACTTGAACGATTCGATGATAAGATCCCATCGGATTGAACTCAGTCGTGTAAGGACCACGAAGTTAGTCTGCCGCTTCGCTTTCTTGCTCGTTCTGGGTAACGACCATACGTATTCTTGGACCATGATTCGGGTGTCGCGTATACCAATTTCAATAGAATAGATCGCATAGAGAATCACCTCCTTTGTGTTACCACTGTAGTGCGAATGAGACCCTAAACACTCGAAAGATCAACGCATAAGAAAGTATCAGAATATAAGTGTCAAAATGCTGTTGACACTGAAAAAAAACTGTACCTTTATTAAAAATTCTAACTGTTTGTAGTATACACATTAAGTACCGTGTTAAGTTTGCCCTAGCTTTCTTATCCTGAAAAGAAGGAGGTGTCTCCANTGTCCTCCTGCTTACCGCATCATTTATGAGAAAACATTTCATAACATTAACACAACATATTCGAGGTGGTTTTAAATAACATATCCGTATTTATTTATTTCTCCAAGTTATGTTTTTGTGTGCACTGAGGAGTCTCAAACAGGCGTTTGTTTAATCATTTTAAGATTGGCTTTAATCAATGTTTGAAAAGGAATTCTTCATATATGATAAATGGGAGGTAACATTTTATTTGTGGTATTATTTCCACATATTTCTCTCCATTCTTCTTTCTGCCAACGGTGTCGCAGTTTCTCATCTCTCCCGTTTTTGTGCTTAGTGCATACGCATGGGTTAGAGTTTGCGTGGAGGACCGCACGTTTTCCCGTCAAGTTAGTATTTTATAAATCGCAAACATTGCATAGAAACTGCCGTACTCCATTTTTTTTGTTGCGTATATCCCTTTATAAATGAGGCCCCAGGTCTGAAGGCTTCTGTGTAATAATATACTTTAAAAAATCGATTTATTTTTTAAATATAACCCTGAACATTCACCATCAGGGTGGATACTTGGGGAAGGATCAATAACATTGCCTTTTTTGGGGAAGTGAGTTTTGGCGCTGTTTTTCGGCACATTTTCCAGCAAGACGGTATTTAAAAATCCATGACAAAAATCCCTGTTGCAATTAGTTTGCCATCTACTGCCTCTGCACTGGTTGAGTTTAGCTGCAAAAAATGTAACCAGCTGCTTTCAGGTATTCCAACTAACTGGAAACGTAAATTAAAAAAAGATGGAAACCGACAACAGGTCTGTACACCTCATACAAGAAGTCAGAAATGGCTATCAAAAATGAAAATAAATAGAATAATTTATAATCACTGTTTACAGAGCAAGGGCCTTACTGCTTTTCCTCATGCGGTCTGTTCTTTCTGGGAAGAAGAATTTAATATTCTGATACCCTGGAAACAATTTTTTAGAACCATATACAAAACAACAATTGATTCCTATTCAAGAATCTTCCAACTGAAGATCTTTTACAAGATTACCGCTACAAAAAAAAAAATCAACACTTTTAATATCACTTTGTAGATTCTGTGAGGAGGAAGAGGAAGACCAGATGCATTTATTTTTGTATTGTCCATACGTTGCAAGACTGTGGACTGAGATTCAAACACAGTTGAAGAATACAATTATTCTTCTGGCAAAAATACTTATTTTTAAAACTCAATCAATGAAAAATCTGAATTTAAGGTGTGTGAAAAGTAGATTAAAAACACAATTTATTTTGGAAAGTTTTATTGCCACAAAGAATCAAAGGGTGGCTCAACACGCCATGAAATGGGAAACAATCAGCTCTAGCGAAGAGTGGGATAAAAAGGAACAATAAATGTAAATATGCTTGCCATGTTGTGGTGTGTGCTTTTGATGGTATTGGACTGTCAACCTATTTTTTTTTTTTAATGATATGTTGAAATGACCTACTGACTGTATTTAATTTTTTCAGTTTTTTTGTCTGAGATAGGAATGTCTCCTATTTTTGTTATCGTTATATCCATGTTTTGTGTCTGTAGCCTGTACAATAAAAAAACAAAACAAAACCAAAGTAGTGGACCTAAATTATTATTTCTAATGTTTAAAAAAATCTGAGACAAAGAAAGCACTGGTATCAGATTCCTCTCGTAATCAACAGAAAAGCTGACACTTCTGAAGTTTTAAACAGAGTGCCTTATCTACAGTAAATGGGAAGAGGAAATGTAATAATGTAGTGTGTTTGCTGCCTCCTTTTTGTTGTGTCATGTATCTGATCAGAAAAAGGTTTTATTGCCAAGTAGCTTAACACATACAAGGGATTTGTCTTGGTGTTTTTGGTGCATACATAAATACACATCAAAATGAAACGATTATAAGAAAACTATAATAACATGAAAATATAGCAACAGTTACACTGAATATGGATGAGATATAGGTATAACCGTAAAAATAATATATAATAAAATAAAATATGCGCAATGTGCAGAATTCGAAGGGTTGTGCAGGAACGACACCCTGATGTCTACTCACCTCTTTAAATGTTGACTTCTAACCCCCTCCCCCTGCAGAGTGAGTGTGAGCAGAGAGGAGAGTCGTACTGGTACTCTGCCACCGCCTCAGCGGTCACCAGGATTGTGGAAAACATTGAGGTAAGCCATTCAACATTACTGTGTGTATCAGAAACAATATGCATTGTAAGGGAAACTTCTGCAGCAATGGAGAGTCAGGACTCAGAGAGACACGAGGAGAGTTGGAGCTTTGATGTCAAAAAATGATGTTTATTACAAGTCAAACGGCCGGAGAATTCATATCACAAGTCTCAGCAGCAAAAGGTTCTGACTGCACGGGTGGGTTGTCATGTCAATTCTGATCAGCCTATCTCTCGATAGACCTTTTAACTAGTTTACAGAGAGTTAATGAGCATATTTGGGGAGGCGTAAACATCTGTGGAGCTTAGAAAGCCAGCGTTCCCACAGCCGTAAACCATTTCGTGACCGAGAGTTGAACTGGTTTATCAAGATAGCTGGAGCCTCCCATTCCTTAAGAGAGATAACAGAGCCAGGGTTTGGTCGTAAACGTCAACAGGCGATAAGGTTAAATATCTTAGGAGTAAGGAAGAATTATTCCCTCACACGCATCATCTCTGCATGAGCTCAAACCCCACCCTAGTCCAGTACATGACGGTGATACACTGAATAGTTGTTTGTCAATTTAGTGTTCCAAATGATACACTAAAGAAACTTTGAATATATGGGGAGGGGGTCAAAATATGTGGATTTTAGCCCCTATCAGAGGTGGGAGAAGTACTCAGATCTTGTACTTGTAAAAGTAGAAGTACCAGAGTGTAGGAATACTCTGTTACAAGTAAAAGTCCTGCATTCAAATTATTACTCAAGTAAAAGTATTGGCTAGTAAATATACGTACGTATAAGTACCAAAAGTAAAAGTACTCCCTATGACGATTGGCCCATCATATGTTGTCATTATAATCTTTGATGTAAAGGTGGAACATATCATAATTATTTTATTTACTGCAGGGTAGCTTGTGAATTTACTCTAGGTGAAACTAAAGTTGTATTTAAGTGTTGATTATATTGTTTATCATTAATCTATATCTGAAAAGTTACGTAAGGTACTACATAAACGTAGAGGAGTAAAATATTTACCTCTGAATTTTAGCAGGGTAGAAGTACAATGTAACCTAAAATTCTCAAGTAAAGTACAAGTACCTCAAAATTGTACTTAAGTTCAGTACTTGAGTAAATGCATCCCATCACTAACATGGGGAGGGAGGAAACCTTTAGGATTGTTACAGTAAGTGAACCCTGGTTCAGGGCTCATTAGGGCAACTTAAGACAGACTTGTCCTTTAAGCTTGGTGTACCTAAAATGATTACTGCAACTAAAACAAGTAAGAAGAATACCTGAATACATCAATACCTTCCACATTTCCATGCTGCCTTCCTGACCTGCAGTGGGTCATAGTAATCAGGTAGTTGTTACACACTGACCTTTCATTTCTCACTTCTCTTCGTAGCTGAACATCCAAGATGTGCATCTCAGATTTGAGGATGACTTCTCCAACCCAGAGAAACCCTTTGCCTTTGGGGTTTGCATCAACAACGTTTCTGCCCAGAACCCCTCCAAAGAGACGGTGAGTGTTTCCCCGGGAGGCCCTATCTTACGCATCACAAGCTGCTAATTGTGTACAATGTCAGGTAAAGAGAGTTATAAAATCCAGGAGTACATTTTTACTGAAAAATGATCCACAACATTTAAATCTAACCAAATATTGTGCTTCATATTTGTTTGGGCTCTTTCTTTCAGAAACAACATATTTTCCTTCCACATGTTGCCGTATCCACCATTTAAAGATTCAAGTTAGCCCTGCACACACCTAGGAGTAATTAATAAATACAACACGATAAGCCCTGCTCTGTCATTTAGACCATGCACTATATGCCCAGAATGTATTTTATTCTACAACCAGATGTCAGACTGGAATTAGTCATAATTTATGTGTAACCAACATTTTAAAAAGGTCAAATATTGCATTCACTAAAGAAGTTTTTCTTGTAGTGATAACTTAGTATCTTCTATTGATGAATTACTTGTGTCGTAAATATTTTTGTAGTTGATCCTGGTCTACCACATGTGAGGTTTACTGGGGATTTATTTTCTTTCCAGGTCCAGAAGCTGCTGCGGCAGAAGCAGCTGGAGATACAAGACTTCAGCGTGTACTGGGACACAGAGAGTGAAATGCTGGGGAAGCTGCCCGCAAACCAGATCCAGGTCAGACCCTGGGAACACAGTATCACAGTTCTTTATACAAGGTTCATCCTGACTCATACCTGACCACTCTGAAGTGCACACTGCATAAACACACACAACTCACACACAGCAATAAATGATAGTAATTTACTTGGGACTTAAAGATGAAACACCATGAAAGAGTCATAAGGTGTCTTTCAGATAGAAAGACATTATGAATCACATAGTCAAATCTGCTTGTTGGAACCCTTGTGCTGTCAGACATCAGAATCAGAATACCTTTATCCGTCCCACAGATTTACAACATGTCTCAACTGCCTGTCACACCACCTCTGTAGGGAGCGGGTTAAGGAGGTGAAGTTTCAGATGTCTGATTGTTTGTGACGGTTTAGGATGCGATGACCTGGTGTATGCAGAGCCGCACGCATAAGTACATCTTTGAACCTGTGTGTGCCTCCGTGCTGCTCAGAAGAAACACTTCCAAGGAGCCTCTGAGGGCCCGACACACGCCACGCATCGAGGGCCTAGTTCAGCTGGAGCCTATGTCCTTGCGCCTGTCACAGGTCTGTGTGAACACCTGACACACTCTCTTATCAACAACATAAGATTACTTTATAGGTATCATTACAGGGCTCTGTTAAATAAGGTGTGTGTGTGTGTGTGTGTGTGTGTGTGTGTGTGTGTGTGTGTGTGTGTGTGTGTGTGTGTGTGTGTGTGTGTGTGTGTGTGTGTGTGTGTGTGTGTGTGGGGGTGTGTGTGTGTGCGCGCGCCTCTCTCTCTCTCTCTCCTAGGTCCAATACCAGCAGATCATGGCATTCCTTAAGGAGCTGGACCGTCGGGAGACAGAGATGCTTTACCAAAAGTGGAGACCGAAGGTGCCCATTTCTGGAAAGTAAGTTCCCCAACATGTTTCTAATAGGAGCAAACAGTTAACTTTGTTACATTTGAAACCGTGTGCATGCAGCGTGCACACCCGTTCGATCCTTTGACCTGGTTTCTCCTGCAGTTGCCGGCAGTGGTGGATGTTTGCCATCCAGGCCAACCTGAGTGAGATACGGGAGCAGCGGCGCAGGGGCAGCTGGGACTTCGCTCTGCAGCGGGCCCGAGACGCTCAGACCTACACAAGCCTGTACTTCAGGAGGCTCAAAGGAGTCCCACTGAGTCCCCCAGAGGAGGTACAACACCTAAACATGAACCTGCTGTATAAAAAAAGATGATTTTAATTTATTGATCATGAATTACGCTTTGATGGCAAATCATCGAACTAATGATGCAGGTATAAATGCTGAGTGTTTAAAGTGATCAACTCATGTGTAAAATCAATGCTTTGCAATAATGACTTGATAGGTAATAGTACATAATTTCAACTACCGGTACTCAGTTTTCATGCTCAATCACGCTTCATTCCACATGGTAAAGGCTAGTAATCAAAGAATATAAGAAGTTAAAAGCTGTGTACTTTGCTTAAAGGTGGGGTATGTTATTTATTTCAGATACACTTTTTGTTATATGCCATGGAATGCTCTTAACATCCCGATAGCAATGAATATATTAAGTGCTTTGACAATAAATACATAAACAAACGTCATCTGTGGAAGCCGTAGTGCTGTAAAAAGCACGACCAATCATTTTAGCCGGCCCGGCTAAAATAACTGGATGGCCTACCTGCCTGTCAGCCTTCCATCTGTGCAGAAACTTATCTCGTGCCCTCATTGGTCATGTGCGCGTTCGTGTGTGTTGGAGGAGGGGCTCTGTAAGGAAGTCTGAAGGAAGATGCAGATTTTTTCCGGTTGTGTATTTTCAAACTCTAGCGCACTCCAGCTGGTTTCTCCATTCTTACCTATCCCGACCGTTAACTCTTTTTAGGGTGCAGCTATATGTTTTATTTATTTCAAAGTGGGCACATTTCA
>NW_011369951.1:1752040-1755538 GCF_000735185.1 Notothenia coriiceps
GGGAAAAAAAATAGCCAGAAGCAGTTTTTATTTTTTTAATTGAGCCAGCTGCTTAGATTTTTTCCCCCCTCCATTTCCAAATTTTTTACACTTCCCATGTGCCAGACAAAGTGGATCCACATCATTTAATATAAACAAATTCTCCATTTTTCTGCAGCAAGTAAGATATAATATATGTACATTAATCAAAACAATATATTCCTTTACACTAGAAAACCAAAATATTCAGATTATTTAATCACCTAAGACGCAGGAAAGCTGCACATTCCCAAAATTGAAGCTTTGTATTTTGCTTGAAATTGAGACTTGAAAATTGAGAGAGACAATGAATAAATCGTCAAATTTGATTGACAAATCACTATTTTGACTAATCGTATCAGCTCAGTTTAAAGTGAAGCTGTCAGTGAGGTCTGTTAGCAGGAATACAGATATCTCCATTTCTCTTTTGACACACACACACACACACACACACACACACACACACACACACACACACACACACACACACACACACACACACACACACACACACACACACACACACACACACACACACACACACACACACACACACACACACACACAGAACTGTCAGCTGCAGATGGCGAGGGGGAGGAAGGGGGAGAGATGGGAGGCAGACTATGTTTTCTTGAACACATTTTCCTCACTCTACCTTTAAACAAATATGAGCCAAACGACTCTGCAAACAGGATTGCCTGAAAAAACCCGATATTTTTCAATCTTTAAGAATGTATATGCGGCTGATGGAAAATTGTCACCACTGGGAGTTCTCATTTCAGTCTAAAGTCTAAAATGTAAGTCGGAAATGCTTAAAACTAAGATTTATAGACATTTGAAATGTTCTACCCTTTAATATGCAGGCGTGTTTTTGCCTGGAGCATGAACAAACATCTTTCCTGTTCAAACACATTACAAATGTTTTCAAGACAGATATCAAAAATGTACCCTCGAGGCATTATAATGATGAACAACGGTGTATTAGCAACCAAGAACCAATAAGGGGTGGTTTGCCATTTTCTGCATGAGAGCCACAAACCAGATTTTTACAACAAGTTTTTAGTGAAGTTTCCGCTCCCCTTACACCTGTAGCCTGTCACATCATTTCATTTGAATACAGTCTGCAGTCATGGTGGAAATACGGAGTAAACACTGCACTGCGATGCTGTCAAACACGATAAAGGACATTAGAAAAGCAAAGGAGGGTTTGGAGTTATAAAAGTAAAACACCTTTTGTTTATCGCAGAGAGCAGTGAAGAGGAGGATAGACGCATTTCCATTCATGCAAATAAAGCACATTGGACCTTGAACTTAAAGTCACCATGCAGCAGAACTTTGCAGTTTTGCAAAGAAGGATTTGCTGCTTTTCTCTTTTATATCATTGGAAATCAGCTGAAAACTTATTTTGGTTTTGGACATATTGTCAGTCAAAGTGAGGCATTTAAAGATGCACATTGGGCTTTAAAATAAGAAATAATTGCAACTTCTTTTGATATTTTATAGACAAAATGATTAAACGAAAACACCAAAGATAGAAATATGACAATAAAGATGATATGTAGGTGCAACCATACGTTGTATAATTGTTTCCAAACTCAAACTGGTGGTGTCTGACTACAGTGCCACCTGAAATACCAGAACTGACAAAAAGATAAATACTAATTCACCCTCAAATAATTAAATAGTTTTGGTTATCCCGTTTTATAATAATGAACAATTTGCACAAACTGTACTCACATATTGTAGCCAATAACTCACAGGATACATTTTATTTTTGAATTAAAATATGTATAAAGTAGACTCTCCTTATATGATTCTGTCCCATTAGTAGATTAGTATTCTAATTTATTCTGTATATTTTATAGTGTGTAAATACTCTTCTGAATATGTATTTTCTATAGTGTGAATATGTGTATTTTATTCTATTTTTAAGACATTTTGTAGTTATTTTTCTTGTTAGACGACTGTCAACATGCTGCTGTGACAAAACGATTTCCAAAAATTAGGATAAATAAATTATCAATCCATCCATCTATCTGAATTTCCCCAAGGGGATAAATAAAGTTCCATCTTATCGAATACCCACTCAGAGTTTAAACCACATGAGCAGCAACCTCAGCGTTGATAAATGTTGCTACCGTCTAAATCGTTTTCACTTTGGAGAAAACACAGAAACTGATCCCCACAAACACAAAGCTTCTTCTCCCGAGTGAAGCTGACAGGAAGCTCTGAAGCAGCCTCAGCTACTGCGGGTCCCTACATTTTTTACTGCAATATAATGTGAAGTGTTTTAACATTAAGACTCTCCTGAGGGTCGTCTCAAGGCCTCGTCTCCTCGCCTCACACAGCCTCGCTTCGTACTCCACCTTCATTTCCTATTCCTCCTCTTCTTCACAAACCACTGCCCGCCACAGCGTTTGAAGATGAGTGTTGCGCTGCAGCTCAAGGCACAGAGCATCTGGAGGTTATTCAGTCAGAGCCTTTTGATTCTGCTACTTTCTACATTACAGTCTCTGTATTTTATGGCAGGGAATTATATAGATAAATGATATGACACTAGATATCGCCATAGATTTTGGATATCGTAATTTTTTCCTAGTAAAATTAAAAATGATGCCTAAATGTTAGAACGTGGAATGGACTCCACCTAGACCTTTCAACTATTACTAGTCATCAACAATTTAAAACTAAAGTAAAAACAATTCTGTTTGCAGATTACTCCAGCTAACAAATACTGGATATTCCCACTGTTATTTATATATGCATTTACTTTTTTCTTGCCCTAACTTTTATTTTTTTTCAGTTTTCATTAGTTTTCTTTATTTCTTTGTACTCCTTAATTTCTATACGTTTTTGACGAAATAAATGCCATTGTTATATTGATGCTAATGATGATGCACGGGAGGGCTACTCCCCATAAACTATGCTTCAGCCCTCCCGCTTCTACTCATTTTGTTCATTTGTGTGTATGAATTACGTATAAGTTTTTGTATGATTTTAGTAGAATAAATGTAAAAAAAAAATTAAACACACAGGGAGATCAAATGATATGCAATATGGTTTCTTGGTGAAGTATACCTTTCCATAGGAATTGCCATCATGTCTCAGAAAAACACATGATTGTCATTAATACGTACTGTATCGTGATCATCTCTCTTTCTACCACAGCTCCTGAGGGCAACATGTGTTTCGTTCCTCACTAAGCAGGGATCAATATTGCAAAAAGTATAACCTCCTTTTCATTTCTGGAGATTTTCTGATGTTCTGCTGAGGGCAAAGTCAGAGAAGCATACACAGATATAAAGAGATTAAAACAGAAACTATGAATGTGAGGAGCAGGCTGCCATCATCTCCCCTCCTTTATACAGACAATACATCTCAGGGGAAGAGTGCTAAACCGCCAAAGCACATGCATGCATGGCACGCACACACACACGCACGCACGCACGCACGCACGCACGCACGCACGCACGCACGCAC
>NW_011369951.1:1755550-1765171 GCF_000735185.1 Notothenia coriiceps
ACACACACACACACACACACACACACACACACGTGATAAAAAGCTCGAAACGGTGCTTAATGGTCTCTCCAAAATTAGAGGCTGTTCAAATTCTCTCAGATTCTAAAATTAGAATTTGACAATTGCTTGCAAAAATCCACAATATGACCCATATGAAACTCATTTCATGAAGGAGTACTTGATTATAAAATGACCAAATGGAGCAATCAGGTGCTAGGTCAAAGGTGTGTTTGTTTTGTTAATTCATCTCCAATCCTCAGTATTTCTCTACCCCAGCATCTCCATCTTCTGTCTTTGCGCACAATAACATATCTAAGCTTTTTGCTGCACTCCCCTCGACTGACTTACACTTTAATGATCCCCCCAAATGTTCCCTTTCACACCTTAACCACGTGTGCTGTTGATGTGATGTGAAGGTCATCCATTGAGGACCTCTCCTCAGGCAGGCAGGCAGGCAGGCAGGCAGGCAGGCACATACACACACACACACACACACACACACGCACACACACACACACACACACACACACACACACACACACACACACACACACACACACACACGCAACATATACCCAATAAAAAGGTGACAAACACCCTCCTTGTCCTACATCCTCGTCAATAATAGATGTGTGTGTGTGTGTGTGTGTGTGTGTGTGTGTGTGTGTGTGTGTGTGTGTGTGTGTGTGTGTGTGTGTGTTAAGAGAGATGTTTAAACAATCTGAGCGTTTGAACAAAGCTACTGTAGAAGGAGGCAATGTGAGGACAGTCAGATCCTCTCTCTCCGTCTCTGGTGTTTTATGGCGGTTCCTGCACACTCTTGCTGTGAGAAATATGGAAGTGGTGCAGCATGAGGGGTAATGAAGCCTCCTGCCGAGCCCTGGGGAGAAGCTCCATCTCCTCTCCACCATCTATCACCATCCGGCATCCCACCTATGGAGAGAGCAGGCTGCGCCACGCCCCTTTCTTCTCAGCTCCACGAGCAGTGTAAGCAGTGTACCCAACAATACCTCTTTCTACTTTCCCCTTCCACTTTTCCACTTCAATCCCAACTCTGACACTCGCATTTCCTCCTCTGATCAGGTGTGACGTTTACATTGAAGTTCTTGATTAACTTACTTGCCCTCAGCTTTTTAACATAAATGCAATAATAACTTTACAGAAATGCTCATTATTTCTCCCCCTGCAGCCTCGCTCTTAGACAAACCAATCACATCCAAGCCACTGATCATGTATTTTATTGATGGAGTGGTATCGAGCAAATAAGGATGCATGACAATGTTTTCCTATAGTTCTCAAGGCCCAGGAGCTTTAACAATAACTGTAGCAGTTAAGCATAGCGAAACAATTGCTGTTTTTGATATTATATCACTGCAGGGGTCTAGTGCTTGTGTAACAGTTGTAAATATGCAGTGGGGTTTATTTGTATAATCACACAAATTCTGTGTTTTATATTAAGTAATTCTGTGTTCTTCATTTGATTGAATGTTCAATACCTGACAAGGTCGGAGATCAGTGGGCGGAACCTCTGAAGTGGTGGTCGGGCTGTGCTCAGAGAGGTTATTGTTTGAGGACTCCCCCCCCCCCCCTATATATTGTGCCCCTCACGTTTCCTCTTCCCTTTTTGTAAGTGTTCCACGTGAGAGGAGTCACTGTGAGGGAAAGCTAAAATAAGGATGATTGTTATATATTTTGTCAGATTGTCAGTAATAAAACGGAGATCGTCAAAACTGTATGCTGGCTCGGGTCATCCATGAACAACGCAAAACACAACGCAGAGAACGCTTAACGACACCGGTTACACTTGCATTATCTTATTACTGACCACTCTTTCAATATTATTTGTGTCTTCAAATTACGAGATATGGATGATTAACCAGTTATTTAAAACTTAAGAAGTAGACAGGAAGTATAGAGAGACAGTCAAAATGTACTTCTCCAAAAATAGGAAAAACTTGAGATCAGGTGAAGGGATAATCATAGTAATTGGGAAAACTTGAACTGAAATAAAGAATATATTGTACTATGGAAATGAGAAACAAAATGTGGTGACCAGTTTCTAAGGTTACACCAGAATAATCTTTCTCTAAGTTCCTCTTTTTATATCTTTAAAACAGGTGAAAAAAGGTTTTGTTGAAATCCCTCGTAAAATAAATTCACTTGCAAAAAATGAAACCTGGCAAAACGTTTAGGAAGGGTTTAAATGGGTTCAGCTGATAGGAGAAGCAGAAATGGGACACAACAAAAAGTAAAAGGTAGAGGAACAGCAGGGAGACGCCGTGCTGAGGCCCCTTGGCTTATTTTGGTAAATGATGTCCTCAAAGGGGACATCAGCCTGAATGCTCCGTCCTTAGAGGAGACATCAGAAACGAACCGGGTCCTCCCACTCTGCCAGGCGGCGGCAGGGGAACATGTGGCCCACTGGCCCTTTACCCAAATCTGCACCTACTGGCATGTGGTCTTTCCATGAATAGAGTCTGAAACCAAACAGGAAGCTTTGCCTGGAGCAGCACTAACAATATCGATTGCTATTTTCATATCTGTTGTTCTATCGATTCAAAGCACATACACTACATAAATGTCACTTTACTCATTGATATATTTTACAACAGGGAAGTTATTGTTTCCTAGAATTCGAACACATTTAATCTAATGAACTCTGTCAAATATCAAGCAATGTGTCACTTCCTTTTTTGTGTTGTCATGATTGTTGTGAGCCTTATTTTGAAAAAGAGACTTTGTTAATTTTAGTCTTTCACTGATTAAATAGCATACAGATACAGATAAGTACAAAGTAAATAAGTACTACAACACTTATTTCCATCTGTAATTATCTGTGTGTGTTGTGCCTAATGTTGTATACATCTATTAAATCGTGTCCAATTACATTTCGGTATATCTAATGTTGATAACTGCAGTGTATTGTAAAGCTAATGTAATTGTGGGTTGTGCGTAAGTAGTGTTGACTTGTAAATATATACACTTTTACACTCATCCATGTAAGAAAGATGAGCTAATGGGGATTCCAATAAACAATTTGAAATATATATCAATTGCATGAAATCCAATGTTGTATATTGGCCTGTTAACACCATATCTTTCTTTAAACACAGAAAGCAAAAACCAGCCATAAGCCACAAATAAAAACCTCCCTATTGTGAAGTAGTGCTTCCATTGGGTGAAATCACTCAGCCAGGGACGAGACAAGAACGTCCGCCTAATTGCTGCAGATCTTTGATTCTTCCTCCATTCAAGTATTCCTAAGGGGACCATGTGTGAGTCTCCACCAGAACAGACACTGGTTTTAATGATACAGATTTGATTGTTTTCTCTGTCCTTGTACAGTATGTGGAATCAATACACAGAATCACAATCTATTATGAAAAGTCAAATGTGCTGGAGGTGATGCACTTTATAAGCAACCAAGAACGGATAGGGGTAATCCATTCATCCCAAAGATTTACATTTTTCTTCAATACTATACTATACCTCAATACTTCAATGCACAATCTGAATGTGTTGTTGCTCACCAAATATGCTCCGTGTTAAACCCAGGGGGGCCATAGCTACTCACCACGCTGACTTTGAAGGCATAGAGCAGGTCAAAGGGCAACGCGGCCACCAGGTCGATGATGAACCATGTGGTCAGGTAATGGATGCAGATCTGCCGAGCGTCAAAGATCACCTGGCCCGACTTGCTGACGTAACTCGTGCGAAAATTACAAACAATGTCTGGCAGAAAGACAGAGTCAGTGTTGGTTATTGAATCCAGATTATTACGATAACAGATCAACGTTAAATTAGATAATAGTCTATATAAAGAAATTGTAATTCTGCAATTAACCTATGATGAAGAGTATCTCCACGGCGATGTCGCTGACGGTCGTGCTGCGGGTCAGGTCGTCGTCGTCCCCGATGAAACACACGTTGTAAGGCACCGTCACAGCAACGTAGAACGTGGCCAGTAAAATCAGCCAATCCCAAGCAGCTTTGAACGTGCTGTAGTGAAGTAAGATGCATTTGGACTTCTTGGCCTCTGCTACCTTGTACTCTGGCAGGGCCGGCGGGTCCCCAAACACGTTCTGGACAAGGTAAGAAAATAGGACAGTCTGTCAAAATGACCTGTTGCATATGTGGTAAACAATAACATTAGATATTGTTTTGGCCTCTAGTTCCAATGGCTACATGTTTGTGTGTGTGGTTTTAACACAAGGGTGCGCTATACTTAAAATAAGTGGGAGACAATTACATAAAAAGAATACTATAGCTACACCCATTATGTCTTAATGAAATGACATCGATGTTGAACCATATAGGGTCAGCTGATACTTCAACGTCATCATTTATATTCCTTGAGTCTTCTGAATTACCAGAAAAAAAAAATACTAAATTGTGATATATGTATACATATAATTAGATATGTAATTTTTTTTAACCGAATAGAATATGTTGGCCATATCACCCAGTCCGAAGGAATCCTAATATCTGTTTTTCTCTTTAATCCTTAAGTTTAAAAAAAACATCTGATGGGATTACATTTATGTTACAAAGAAAATATGTTATTTCTCATTTATTGCAGTTCCTAATAAAGAGCATCAGGTGGTACAACATGTTTTGTTCACTTTGTAAACCCTGGACACAGTATTTCTGCTCTGCCCCCTGCACTTCCATTGTGTCGACTACACTTCAATAACAGCATTGATCTTTTCACTCCCTGTATGACAGTCCTCAAACATCCTTTTTGAACACCCTGGTATGACCTTACACCCTGCCCTGTTGTTAGATGATACCTTGTTGAGTTTAATCTTGCCCTTCTCTCTGCTGTGGAGGTGACCAGAGATGTGGTAGAGCACCGTGTTTCCCCGCATACGAGCCGAGCTGAATGCAGATCCTGTTTTCACCCTGCCGCGCCGTCGCTCTGTAAACACACACAAACACACAAAGCTTAGTACACATCCCCCCCTGCAATACTTTACCCCCCAATGTTAACTCCTGATGAGTGAACCAGTCATTAAGCTTGATGAAATACATAACATTCGGTTCTGAATGAGGAATCATGAATATTCAACAGGAAGGATGTCATTTCTGAGTAAATTGCAGGATTTCAAAGCAAAACTGTCATGTTGCTTTTTAAAAAGTCAAGTATCCTGTTGGGTCTTACATTATTCAGCTATACATATTAGTTGATGTTTTGTTGTGTAAACACTTTTTCTAGCTAAACTGCAATTTCCCAGCTTTAATAACTTTCTACTGGAGCCAGTCAAGTTTAGTAGATTTCCTGTGGTAGATTGCAATGTGCGTGCGTGCGTGTGTGCTTGTGTATTTCTTCCAAGAGTATTGTAGTTGTAGATAAAGCAGATAGTGTAGGAGTGAAGTGTTCAGAGTGAGGAGATGGATAATGGGAGAAGGCACTTTATTGCTGAGCCCCATTCTCTCTGTTGTGAACCCACAGGAAAGGACTAAGGCCACATTGGCTTGAGGGGGGATAATGGCAATAACAAAGCTGGAGAATGGAAGTGATAACTGCTTTTGAGTGTCCTTTGGAAAGTGTGTGCATCCTGGTGTGGGTGTGTGTGTGTCTGTGGACCCCAGACGACGCAAACAGACAGGGTCCATCCATAACACAGAGCAGCCTTGGGGGACGCGACACGGCAGGCGCACAGAGACAGAGACATGCTTATTTTTAGATCTAATGAATTTCCCTCTACTTTTATAGCGTTTCTTATAGGGGTAGAGGGGGGATATAGGTGGGGAGGGGGTGGGTGTTGTGTAAAACGGGGAAGGCTGAAGCCATGTAGGGCAGATAGCGGAGTTGGGAATTGGTGTCTACTGTAAAAGCAGCTGGAATAGATGAGAAACAGGGATTATGGAGAGAAAATGGGGTGAGGAAAGGACAGAAAAAGGAGACAGGTGAGACAGACTGGGTTTCCCCCTTTTTGCTAACACTGTCTACGTTGTCGTGACCAGGAGCTAACTGGGTCACATCTGAGGCGTGTGTCCGTCCTTCAAAGGCTTCCCCAGTGTGGATAGAAATGCTCCATTGATGATGACATGCTCTTTTCTGAATTAAAAACCAGGAATCTGCTTTGGTGCAAAATCAAACCTTAGTAAAAAAACATATATGGCAAGTTTATTCTTTTGTCCCTTATGTATTCAAGTCCAAACATTTCAATTTTGTTGGACATTTTATCTCAATTGCCATTTACCAAAGACGTCAAACTTTTCCAAAGAAAAACAATTTTGTTTCCAAAGAAACAAATACTGTATATTATAAAATAAAACAAAAGAACAAAAAAACATTCGAAACAAATGTTACAAAGAATGTGTACAAGAAACATACACAGAAAATGGGTAAAACACAATTAATGAAAAATTCAAACACATTTACAATACATACAAATTCAAAGTTGTAATAGCTGTGCGAAAGGATTGTCTGAGGAATATTAAAAGGTACAAAGTATTAAAGAATATGTATTTAAATTGATGTATCGTCCCAAAAAGGAGAATTTATGTAATACAAAGACACACATTTAAATTATTTAAATTATTTCATTCATGGCTGCAATGTTTCACAAGCCAGATTTAACTGACTTAAACAAACAAACGAGTACACCCCTTTCCAAATATGCACAGAGAACGTCATAAAAATGCATACGTTTCGAAAAATTCACATATTCTCATTTAGAGTAGCTTGTCAGACCCAGACTCGTAATTAGGGGTCTGGGCAGACTCACAGTCTATGCTGCTGCATCATCCTTTTTCTATGAAAAGCATTTCATTATATGGGCAAAAATAACTTTGCTGCTTGCTTCCGGTTTTCTCTTCTTTCAATGAGAGTAATTAGGCATATCCAGAGGAGGCAGGTCTGAGATGAGAGCCTGGTTTGCTGACTTAACAAACACACACTGACCTTCTGTCAGGCTTTGACGGTGGCTTTTGCTTAGGTTTTGACCTTCAGGTAAAGCTTTGAGGAAATTGATTTTGAGCACATTGCTTGCAACTTTGCTTCCTTTAGATGCTCTGTGCGACGAAAAATAATTGACAATACAATACTGGAGGGCAAAAAAGCGAGGTGAAGTTCTAACAAAGATATCATAGCAGTCAGCACAACAACAATACACCTTCATCCCCATTTTGTTCCTACCATTCATAGAACAATAAGACATTTCACTGGGTAACCTACAAAGAGATTACCAAATTCTCAAATATAATCAAATATTACAACAAATATTAACTCCGATAACAGAAAGGTGTGTCTTTATAATCTAGGGTATGGAGGTAAACCCACGGGCGGTTGCAAATTGATCGTTTGCTAACAGGAGCGAAGGGATTGCCCATCATCCTCCCTCAAATTGCCTGCTGCCGTCAAATCCATATTGAAAAATATGTATTGCTACCTCAAAAATGTTCATATCGCATCATAAAATGGTAATATAAAACACATGTATTTGTCCTACATGAATTGTTCTTTTCAATACAACATCCATTTTCTGTTGCTGCACTCAAAACAGTTTCTACTGTTAGGGTAAGTCTTGGTGAAATAAAAAAGTCTATACTGTAACCCTTTAAATCATGACATTTATTTCTTTAGTAATACATTTCCTACCCACTACCAAGTCTACATAACACATTTTTGCACTTTGCAGCACCTTCATCTACCCCCACTTCTGTGGCGAAGTTATGTTAGCATACTGTAGTATAAGCACATGTTGTTTTAGCATGCTAACACAAGTATTTTCAATATGCAAACTGTGCAGTCACAATGTTAAGCACTTACTTAATTGATGTCTTATTCCATTCCATTACATATTTTAGTTTAGTTTAAGTATGTGTTTGCTAATGCTCACATCCACATTACCTGCTGGTCATGGGTCCCCACTGTCAAACACGAAATGGAATCTTCCAATGGGATTTATAGTGGAGGTATCTTAGACTGTACCATGAGTGGAGCACACAGGGGGATTTTCATAGTTTTAGTACTCAAAACAATATATATTTATTATATTTTTGTGATGGGAAAGTTTGAATAATGATTTAGAAAGTGTTTTGTTGTTTTACAAAGATATTTGACTTTGAATGTAATTGGTTTAACTTTGCACTAACTTGGTTTGTCTGTAGGAGGGGCTTCATGTTTAAATTCAAGAGGTATAAGCTTCACATGCTTTGTTCATCTTTGGGTTCAACTTCTACGGTTGTTGTCTAAGGTTGGTTGTTGTTCTCTCATACTCTTTTCAAAAGTTTGAATTGTTTATTAATCTTTGTATATAGTTTCCTCATGTACAACCTCTCTAGAACCAGGCTGAACTGCCTCTTCGTGTAATGTTAATAACAACAATGTCATGTTTCAATCGAGCCTTAGGATTTATTTGTATCTATAAAAAGTGCCAACGCTGTCCTGTGGTAGTTTGCAATGGCCCTTATATTACCAAAATCCATATGCTGAACAAAGAGGTAAACAAGTTTGTTTGTATAACCTGTGTGCAATCCTCTTGTTTAGCAACGATTAGAATCGCTTAAACATTAACAACCCACATCCTACATACATAAACATGAATATTTACACACTGACCTTCTTTCTTGTCCCCTAGGATGGCTTTGGCTTTAGTGTCAGTGGTGTCCTTAAAGGAAGCCAGAAAGAGCACCACGTCTCCCTTTTCATTCTTAATTGGCACAATGTCGAGCAGGCACCAGAACAAAACAGCTGGAAGAGAAAGAAAACTGTTAACCCTTTAAACACCATCTTTGATATATATGAATGAAGGGTTGTGTGTGTGTATAGCAACAGTTTCACAGATCCCCAGACTTATTAGTGAGCCTTTCTACAGCTGTAAGTCCCTGAGGAGAAGCAGAGCCTTTAAATAGACGTTGCTGCTCCCCAGGCACAGCAAGAGATGAACCCATCTCTGAGGCCCCGTCTCCTGCTCAATGGACTGCTTTTTCAGAGGAGCTGTAGGTCAGCATGTTTGATTCTGCAGCAGTGTTACTAGGGCTTATTACGACATAACTTTTAAAAAGTTTCATTAATATTTGAAAGGAAACTTCATACTACAATATATAACTTAATTTACAGATTTTATTTTACCTTTAGTTAGTTAGTATTGCTTAACAAGGGAGTGTATACCTTAATCCACCATTACATGGTCCATAAACACACACAAAAATGCTAATGTTTCAGTGTCGGCTGGATGTGTACAGTGAATATAATATGCAATTGTTCACCAACAAATTTTCCATATTAACTTAAATATGTGAACATATATATCAGTGTCTTAAAATATGTTACGGTGCAGTAGTGCTGCACGATTAATCGAAAAAAGATCGTGATCTCGATTCAGACACCTATGCGATCTCATTTCTAAATTACGGCGATCCTATGACGTCATGCTGATTTTTTTGAATTTTGATTTTTTTTTTAAATGTTTTATTATTTTGCTTCTGAATAATACCAACTTGCAATGTCAATCATACTCAAACGATGTAAAGCAAATATACTCTATGCATTTAACATTAAAGTACCATGATCGCATGCAAGGAGTGTTCTGTCTGTCTCTCCTCCTCCATACTTGCCAACCTTTAGACCTCAGAAATCGGGAGGATTTCAAAATGCAAAATGGGGGGGGG
>NW_011369951.1:1765202-1810255 GCF_000735185.1 Notothenia coriiceps
TTTACATTCTGTGATGCGCGAGCTGATGACGTCAAGACGAGTCAACTTTTTTTTTCTCTCAACTTTGTGTGGAAAAATGCGGCCTTTTGATAAATATGCGGCCTTTTAAAAATCTGCGCCATTTTGCTGACTATGCGGTAAATTCTGCGATCGCAGAATCGCATTTTTCTGGAGGGTCTAGCTTATTGTAGTTGTAAGTCCACTGCCTTGCGCCCTTCAGCACCATCCTTGATGGAGCTTATGTGTGGGCTGGACCTGTATTTTTCAGGAAAGGAGTGAGCAGACGGTAGAGTTGTCAATTCTTGTTCTGTTTTCTGTGACTATCTGCCTCACCCTCTCAGACTTTCAGTTGCGCACGCTACTAAAGAGACGTGTTACCATGGAAACCAAACAATGGTGTAGCTGTATTAAAGTCCGACCGGAAACAGTCCTGAGTAAATCTGATTTAGTCAGAAATCGGGAGAAATGTGGGAGAAATATGACCCCGGGAGAGGGCAATGAAATCGGGAGTCTCCCGCGAAAATCGGGAGGGTTGACGAGTATGTCCTGCTCTCATGCAGTGTTAACGCTGCAGCCACTAGTGTTGCCAGTTTTTGCGGAAGGAATAAGCAACCAGGTCTATGAAAACAAGCGCAAAAGAACATGAGCACTTTAAACCTATATATGTCGGGTCGGCTATTTGAAAATAAATATCTACAAGCTCACAACTGCAACAACCATTATTACAAGCAACTTTACAGAAAGATAAGCCCAATGTGGCTTATAATAAGTATACCTGGCAACACTCACTGACTGCAGCACGTGAGGGCAGGAGCCGGCAGTATGTTTACAGAAGCGTTAGCATTAGCACAGATTAGCAAAGAGTGACGAGAGCGACTAGTAGTACAAGAAAAACAGAAATGAGAACAGAAATGAGTGACGAGGAGGTCGAGGACAATGTTTTTGCTACAAGAAACTGAGACTTGGATTTAAGTCAAGCACTTTGATGTTGATGGTGTCTGTTTAAAGCCACAATAGTTGGCTCCAGGTGCCACATTTTGAATGTAGTAAGGTTTGTTCAGTATTCAGCAACTACAGAACTACTAAAGACAAAGTTATGTTTTTGTTACAAGAGAGACAAATGTTGTCTGTTTAAATTCATTGTACTCACGTGACGTCTAAGAGTAAGAGTGCAATAAATATTTTCATTGAAACGATGATAATCGTGTGAGAATCGTGATCTCAATTCTTATGGAGGAAAATCGGGATTCACATTTGAGCAAGAATCGTGCAGCACTACGGTGCAGTCAAATGGTCACAAATCGATGCCTAAAAAGCATTTGAAAATACACATGGGTTTTATTTCATGTTAGTAAAAAGGCTACAGTTTGCTGTTTCTGTATGTTTTTGTTTTTCACATGCCTCTTACCTTAAGAGAGTAACTTGCCTACCCCTATATCAATTCTCAACAGATGTCTCAGATGTTAGACACTATTCTCTATAAAAAGTGGATAGTGTTGCTTCTATGTCTATGTTTCGACTGTTAATCTATTTCTTTTAGATCCCTAATTCCTTCCTTTTTTAACTTCTGTGCTCACTTTCTAACTAATACCCATAAGGAAACAATAACTTATGTGGTGCTTCTTAATCTTTCCTTTATCACCTTTTCAATATGATCTGTATCTTGCACCAACTTTTAATCTCTTAAGAATATTCATGTAAAAGGAACGAATGTTGAGGACTAGAGCGTCTGTGTGTTTTTGGCCTTGTTAATTAATTAATCACAGTTAATTAAGTCTAATTCACATCATGCTGTGGCATATGCACGACAGTTTTGGGCATAAGGGTATTTTCATGTTTTGTCTTTGATTGATGATTAAATGAATTCCAGTTTTATAGGTCAACTCGACTCTTTAGCTCTTCACCTTTCAAGCTTTACCCTTACATTTCTGTTATCACATAGATTCCTCAATGTGTTCAAGGTCATGGTCTACCTTCCATTCATTTCTATTCAAATGAACTGCTGATGGAGAGGGATTTCCCACGGAGTTCCCTCCCCTCACTGCTTAAATATTCCCTGCCTGGTGATGACTCAATCAGTGTTTTTGTGTGTGTGTGTGTGTGTGTGTGTGTGTGTGTGTGTGTGTGTGTGTGTGTGTGTGTGTGTGTGTGTGTGTGTGTGTGTGTGTGAGAATATCTGCATGCCTGTGAGACGAGGCAGCACTATCAAGCACACAGCGAGAGAAAAGAGCGTCCCTGATTGCGAGAACACAGATTCCTCTTTTCTCCGACTGACAGATGGAGGAGAAACCAAGTCAATCAGATAGGTTTACTTTTCAGTACTCCGCTGTGCCAGACAGAACGAGCGGGATGAGACAACATGAAAAGGCAAAGGCAGGGGAAGAAAGAAACAGCAAAATACTGTAGCATGGGAGACAGACAGACAGAGACAGACAGACAGACACAAAATGTTCTACATTATGTGAAAAAGTAAGAGGGATGGGTGAAAGGAGAGACAGATTAAAGGTAACAAAAGGAAATGGGGAAAGTGATAGGAAAATATCTGTATGTGTGGGAGGCTGGGCGGGCGGGGGGGGTGATACAACAAAGAAGGAGACACTGTGGTGTAGACAGTCACATCTGTGGTGGTATTAGCTGAGCTGTGCCTATGCAAACTGCTCTGAGTCATCTACGAAATCTGCTTTATGAATCAAAGAAAAATCAGAAAAGTGGCACACAACTGAATCATGCACATACCATAACGCCTGCATGAGACATGTATAGAATAGCAAACAGTAGCCTACCATAGACATTCCTCACAGATGTTGACAAAGCAATCTCCCAGCTTGATTTACAGAAAGTAGTTTTTATTAAGATTTGCTTTGCTTTCTCATTTTTATTGAGATTCAGGATATGCATTGAATCTAGTAACATGACATGATTAATATGAATGAACTAAAGTGTGTTTGTACAGCGAAAAGTATTTAAAAGGTCAAAAATGCATGTGTTGAGGAGCATTCATGATAACAATAGAAAGACCTACAATTCAACTTTTGCATACACCGTGG
The DNA here is from genome assembly GCF_000735185.1 of Notothenia coriiceps. Lineage (NCBI taxonomy): Eukaryota > Metazoa > Chordata > Actinopteri > Perciformes > Nototheniidae > Notothenia > Notothenia coriiceps. The sequence goes on from NW_011369951.1 coordinate 1,768,250, forward strand.
GATCAGGTATTGATCTGAAGATAAATCTTTTTTTTTCTTTATAATTACTATAAATATAGTTTTTATTTGTATTACATTATGATTTATTTATTTTAAAAAGAACAATTGTGGAAAGCTTTACATTTCCTTTTTATCCTGTTAATGTTAATTAAATAATCACTTCAACGTCAGCCTCATGCAGTGCCGTGTGCATCATCAGTCTGGTCATCAGGCTTGGAGTTTGCTCAGTTGTCATATAATTCAATTGCAACCATTTCCATTTTTCTGCAGCATGTTTATTATTTTCTGTCTGTGTTTGCACAAAAGCTGAGATTGAAATCCCAAACTTGTCAAAAACAAACTTCTGTGTGGAGTGATCAAGAGTTCCCAAACAGCTACTAAAGGGACCTTGTAATGAAACCATTTCATCAACATGTTTCAAAATCGGGAATGAGCTTTCAATCTCAATCCACAGTTTTGTGAAAGCTTGCAGTGCTGATACGGTATAACAAACTGATTTCCCTTGATTTGTGTCAGAGCAGCTTTACAAACACAAATGCTCCCCAGCTTGATTTAAAAATAAAATAGGAACATGAAGCATAAAAGTGGAGCAAACTTTGCAATATCCGTGCAAGGGCACATGGCACCATCCCACATCACAGCAAGCATGTATCTGCTGATGCCGAGACGTGCTCATTATTTTGACTTCATTTTGTTCACTGGCCAGCAGGCTTATCAATGAGGCACAAACCCAACCATTCCACCCCACGGCTCGCTGCTGGGCTCAGTGTAATCGAAGGAGACAGGGTTAAGGAGTCACTATCTGACAGCTATGAAAGTTTAATGCGTCTCAGCGTTAAATAATAACTGGGTTTTTTGTGTGACTGATTGCTTTGTTTAATCACCTTTTAATGACAATGGGAAAGTAAAAAAGTTATACATCCATTAATTCAGCCATCCCCTTCATCTATCCATGGGTCCATCTATGCCAATTTAAATGTGACTTCTTCAGAAATAGCCACAGAGAACTGCCATTCATTTATGGAAATACACAGGCAACCTCCAACATGGTAATCACTCTCTGTGCACTCTCTAATGGCTTTCTGGGCTTCTCTACTTGCCTTGGTTCTAAAATGTAATTGCTAAATGGCTCAGGAAGTCACCAAACCTAGGTTTTATAGTATTGTGTTTTACTTTCTGACTTGGCATCCCCGAGCTTACCTGTCTTTTTGTAGAACGTGATCTCATCTTTAAACTCCTTTCGCTCCTCCAGGGCTTCGTCGATGCCGAGGATGATGCTTTCACTGGTCTCTGGCCCATATAGGAACTTACAGGCACAACTCTTCTGCATGACCTCGGCCCGGGAGAAGCCTGTAAGCTCACAGAAGCCATCGGAGCAGTAGACGATAGGAAAGCCTTTGGAAACCTGTGCATTGGCCAGGATGAAGTTGCTGTCTGCAGGAGAAAAGCAAAGAAGACGTGAGGTGAGATGACGAAAAAGACCTCGGGTAATTACTTTATTCTTGAGGTTTTTTGTGGTGTTCTTCTGGTTTTTCCTGCTTATCCACTTTTAGACAAACCCATGGATATATGTTGTGTCCCTGAGTTTAAATGAATAATGAGCAGTGAGGATACACACTGTTAAACTTCCCTATTTCAAATATATTCACACTGAATGCAGACAGTGACATAAAAAAACATTGAGTGTGTTTTTCTGACTCAAGGCAAGAAGGAAAAATTCTCCCAGCAGACCAACTATGGTTTTAAACTCTTCATTATTCTGCATCTTGAAGAGTCCCTAGGGGCCCAAATAAGTCAACCATGACTCTATAGCACTGCAAATATCTGGAAAAGCTAAATAAGAATATGATTAATTAACACTGGTAATAGTAAACATTACCAAGATATGTCGTGTGTTTAGACTTCAAGCATGAAAACTGCTATAAGTTTGTTTTGGACACTTGGGAGCAGCACACACATCGTCACTTAAATCATGATCACATTTGAGCTAATAGTTGCATATTTCACATCTAACAGAGATGGAGCAACATCAACATGTATTAGTAGTTGTATATCTGATCACCCGGTAAATGCAAGTCCGCTATTCACTTTCTTTTAGCTCTGTTTTGTTCTCCACCAAGCCCTGAGAAAAAGATATGGCTCTTTCGCGACTGTGGATGTGTTGTAGTACGGTGGTCTTTCAATCAGTGGTCAACATGTTGATGTATCCTTGGGCTTATCCCCAAGTTGCTCCCAATGGCATGGTCAACAGTGTGTGAATAACCCTGAACAGGTGGCATCTTTATGGCAACCACTGCCTCCATATGAAATGGGTGAACGCTGACTTCTTTATGTAAAAAGCGCCTTGAGGAGTCTTAAGACTGGATAAAGCACTATATAAATACAGTCCATTTTCCATTTTCCTTTTACAATTTAAACACTCGCTGACTTTGCCTCTCTTTATAAGAGCGGCAGAAAGTTCACAGTGGGTTCCTGTCACAATATGACTAGAGCTGTGAGAGTGAACTGAATCACAGACTGCAGGCAATATAACTAAATACAGTGAGCTGAAAGATGACAGACACCGTATACAATTATTTTTTAATAGCATATATTAACAGTTTTTTTTGTTGGATATGATGACTGCTTGTACCGTCAACACTCTGGTTGTTAGACCACTGCTCTAAGCTCCCATCACCTACTTTTGAAACTCCAGATAATACAAATGAAAGCCAAATCAAATGGTCAAGGGGTGACTCTCTGGCTGTTTCACTAAATCGCTCTCACTGGCCACTGGCGATAAAAATGTGAGTTTTAACACACTAACACAAAGGCTGATGGGATCCTCAGCTCAGCCAGATAAAGACCAGTGGCTGCAACATGAAGGCCATTTACCTCAATAAATGGCTGATTTATCTGCAAGCTGAAATGCAATGGAACCCTACTCTTGAAACTCAGTCCCTTGTGTCGAGAAACTCACCTCAAATTCAAAATATTCTCACAGATAAAGAGCAGTTAAAGAGAGATATGGGTAAGGAAAAGAGTGAGAGGAAAGCAGGGGAGATGACAGTGAAAACAGAATATGGTGCTGAAGTCGATCACAATTAATGAGACTGTGTGTTTGTGTGGAGTTCTAAATACCCAGTTGAAGTGGACCAGCTGTTCATACCTGAATCCATCTTTTATGGCACACAAACACACCCATCCACACAAACAAACACCCCCGTGCCAATGAAGCACAGAATGATGCTGAGCAGTGCTAATAGACAGCTATGTTGCAGGTTGCCCATAATACCACATAGCGACTCTTATAGTTTTGCAAATTCTGTAATCTGACTGTATTTGTCTGTGTATTTTCTCAAACTAGCCCTTAAAGGTCCCGTGTCATGGCCATTTCTACTGATCATATTTCCATTGTTGAGGTCTACTAGAATAGATTTATATTGTGCAATTTTCCAAACTCACATTAGTTTCTCATACAGCATCTCTGTAGATGGGTGCTGAGGGGGCTGCAGCACCCCCATCCGNGTTTAGGTGAGAGGAAAGTTTGACATAAGAACAAATAATTATTGTTGAAACAAAATGACGGTATATCATAAATATGGGCAACATGAAATAAGAGTATAAAAAAATATTGATATTTACTAGTATATTTCTACACGGAAATGGAGTCACCAACAGTTCTTTTTCGAAGAATATAAGCATCGTATCGATGCGATTGTGTCTCGATTATTGTTGTTTTCCATAACTGACATACTATTATTATTACTTAGAGAATATAAATACATATCGCGAAATAGTTAGCTTGAGTTTCGCGCGAAATGTTTATGTGTAATGTATATGGTCTAGTATGTAGTACATTACCAGTAGATGACACCTGTTATGGGTGTCTCGTTTCAAAGTTCACTTCACAGAACGGGGTTACCTGTGTTCCGAATGTCTACGCGTCGGCCGCCGCCCAAAAGTGGGGGACTAGTTGCTGACGCGTGTCCGGCGGTAGGAAGTGTGGAGTTCAGTAGCTCCGCGAAAAGTGTTCATGTGTAACTATAATATGTACCAGACACCTGTTATGGGTGTCGCTCGTTTGAGCCACTCACAGAACGGGTTCCTGTGTTGCCGGACTGCGTCACCTTCGCCCTCGCCCAAAGCTTGTACCTCAAGCGGGTTGTGAGGGGGAACTAGACTACTAGTTTGCGTGTCTGTGACGCGGTGGGCGGCAGGCAATACTAGTCATACTGTCTACTTGTCTAGCGGTGACTCCCGAAGAGTGATTTCTGTGTGGTTCGTTTTTGACGCCGTGCACATGCCGAGGATTTCCGGGTCTATGTGGCGGGGCTTTAGCCGTTATTACCCTCAGGCCGGTTTGTACTCGCACCGTGCGGGCGATTTCTAAGCCTCACCACACGGCGGGCGCGTGGCAGCCCGAAAACGGACGGCTGGACTTGCGGAAAAGACGGCTAAGTTGGACAACTAGCCGGGCAGCCCTTGTGGTGGGCCTTCAGGCCTGTTTTCCTATTGTTGACTAAACCGACAAGTCCGATCGCTTAGTCACCCGGTAGACCTCTTCCAATCAACAAACAAATATAGTGCCTCAGACAAAAGAGGAGACAGAAGCCAACAAGGCCAACAACGGTGAGAAAACTTACTACTTATGTGTGATGGGCGCGGACCGACCATTCCTCTCCAAGTAACGGTGAGTGCGTATGCGTCAAGTATGCACGAGCCGAGCCTAAACGCCACACAAGGTCACTCAGCCGCTGCGTTGTCAGCACCAGGCCGCAGGCCGCTGAAGAGGTCCACCCCTGACCGGTCCGACATAGACTCGGAAATACCATGGAATTCACGGCCTCGCCCGCAAAGACCTCGAGAGCCATTCGTGATGTGGCAGTCTGCTCTGTATATGGGGGCTCAACTACTGTGGCAAACGAGCCGAGCACAACACAAGTTCCTGGGACTGGAACCGGTCCTTTTTGTCAAGGAGTGAACAATTTAATAAAACGCCAGATCTCAAAGGCCGTAAAAAAGAAAAACACGCACACAAATATTTAATGAGCTCCGGCATGGTTTACCAGAGCGCCCAGGGCATATGCCGGGCCTCAGCATCCAGGGGTGGGACTAAACACCTACTCGTGTTAATATGCCATAAAGAAAAAGAAATCTGCTTACAGTTCTGTTTCATATGGGTGTTGAGAGATGTATCCATAGATCTCCTAATGTTGCTCTCAAAGTGCACCAGATTGATGCTTTTAATTTCAACATTTAAAAAAAATCTTCCCGGGGAGGCATGCACCCGGACCCCCTACGAGGAGATTAGGTCCCCCCACCCACTTAAATCATGTCCACATGGATAGGAAACTAAATACATTTGCACACATCTTGTGTCCATATCTTTCCGTTTTGGTGGTCATGCCACAACCGTGCATGCGCGAGTCATGGTAAGATATCTGGATTAAGAGGTTGCTTTTTCTTTGCACAGCATGAAAGTAAGGCGTAGTTAATGGGCTGTGATTTTAGTATTTTTAAGCAGAGGTCAATAATTTGTACGGCCCTCGGAGGATGTTGAAAAATTTGAAATGGCCCTTGAGAGGAAAAAGGTTACCCACCCCTGCACTAAATGCATCCACACTGGTTAGACAAGAGTCGTCCAGATACCTAAGCCGAACACATTTTACCAACCGCAGAATTCTATAATACAATCTAAATGGAAAATATTTTCTCATTAACCAGAGCTACACAGGAATAAAACATGGACTGGTAAAAGTAATGCATGTATACCAGTGAAGTCATAAGCCACAGCAGCACCCACAATAGTGATAAATTGAAACCTCATTATTTGTAGCTACATGTACCCCGTTTAGTGCTCAATCTTCAAAGCTTAATATTCTGAAAGTCTACGCTCACACTCTCTATTTGCAGTGTCATTATTTCCCAAATTACATGACTCATAGCTCCTTTGACCTTGATAGGAGAACATGCACTGATGTACAGTAAGGGGGAAGAACTTAGAACTGAGGCTAACTTGTGTTTTGTGTTCAAATTCATTTGACGGATTTGACACTTTGTTGAGGCTCCTATTGTGTCTAAAACCGCAAGCAATAAACAGATTTCATCAGTTCCAACCCCCTCAAAAATCTGAATATTGAAATATTTTGGATGGGTTAGTTAACTTGCTTTCAAAGCCATTGCTGACACATTTGAGACTGGTATCGTTGACATTTTTGCTCAGATGAAGCAGCTTGCTGTCACTTGGATGACTTGCAGAGTAGTTACTTATCATCCTTAAAGGCCAAGAGCATGCTGCGCCGAGACCAAGCACTGCAATGTTGCTCATAGTTTTATGATTTATTATTTCAGGTTAGTCAAGTGAACAAAAGCATGCACATGTACTCAAAATCATACCCTCTTATGCAAGCCTGACTAAAGCCAGGATAGGATTTTTTTTGTTGCTTAAAAGTAGCCACTTTAATCAGAATCAGAAAACTTCATTAATCCCAGGGGGAAATTGGGGCTTGTGACAGCTGCTCCAATTTCAAAATAAATAAATAAAAGACAAATAAGAAAAAAATGGACAATATGTATATCAATCTAAGAAGTTAAAGTAAGAATGTGCAATACAAAATAAGAGAAAGACATTTATATTGTAGAAGTTAGACTAAAACGATAATAATGAGGCACTGATTTGAAACTGATGTGATGTAGAATTGTTCCTCCTAATGTCCAGACTAGAGTGTGTAACTCCACCTTACATAACTGCTAAACCAATTAATAAGTACGGGTTTCAGTGGAGAATGTCACATGATAGTCTGCATGTTTTTTAAGAAGCTTATCTGAAGCTGACTCTGAATTCTTGTGATATTTTGGCATCAAAAGGGTCAGAAATGTATTTGCAGGACATCCATACAGGTGCGGTATCAGCCTCTAAAACCCAATATCAGCCGAGGCCAGGTACACACACACACAACCCCCCCCCCCCCCAGGTTTCACATACCAAGGTAAACAGCCAGAGTGTTCCTAATGCAAAGTGACAAAGCATGCGACAGCGTGCAAACACACAGGGAGGCGGGCTGCATATCTCAACGGTGAGTCAGACGGCGTATAAATTCCTCAAGTTGAGTTATGAGGCTCCCAACAACACTTCACAGCCGCTCAAGGTCCAACAGTGAAAGCAATCACACGCACACACACGCACGCACACACACGCACACACACACACACAATACAACCCTTTTGCTCTCAAGGTTTAATCCGTAATGATTCAGCGAAGAATTCAGTGAAATTGTGAATTTATCATGATTAAGACAAATTACAGCAGGGACTTGCCTCAGTATTTCTGTACATTACCCTCCCCATAAAAGCACGGAGCGTTATCCAGATAACATTCCTTTCAGCTGACGATATGCATTCAATGCGTCACGAAGAGGAAGGATGGATGATATTGCACTTTAAAGAATTTATAAGGGCTCGAAGGCAACTTGGCTGAATACAGAGATTTTCTTCTTTTACTTCTATTGTTCTTCCCTTTTCGTTCCATTTATTTTCTTGTTTCAGTCCTTGTGAAATTCAACAGAAATATTTATAAGCGGAGTATGTTTTAGGAGCCTGTGGCCACCTTTTTATATGTGACTGCAAGACTCAAAGAGAGAAAGATTGTTTGTTTTCTTTTGATATTTAGTTTTAGATGGCCAAAAAATTCCAGAATTGTGAAGAAATCTAAATGTAAAAAACATGGCTATGTTGGAAAACTTCACTTGAAATCAACACCGAATCTTCCACTATATCAGATATTCAAATAAAGAACATCAGATATCAGTTCTTCTGGAGGGCCCCAGGCAGTTCAAAAGAAATGTAAACACACAAAGCTATCAGTGTCAAAAAAAGGCTTGCTGTCTTTCTTCATTCCTAAAGCACAAACTATAATGGAAAGGTGTTTCAATGACTGCAGCTGTAAAATAAAAGCTTACTGGTTTTTTGTATGTTTGTGTCTCCTCATGTTTTTTCTCAGAGAACTTCTTCAATTAGTATCATCTCAACCCGGTTGTGAGCCTCCTTGCAACCCTTGTGATGTAAGCATTTAAGCTTATGTCTCTAATGCAACATATAGCATTATGTAAATACTCAAATGTTTCTGCAGCAGTACAGGTAGAAAAGCTTTGCTGACATTTGTAATCCAAAGCAAACAGCCAACATGTCATTACACATCAATCACCTGATACATCAGCGGTAAGGCAACGCAAAACCAAAAGGGACACTTTAAATAAATCGCAAAGGAAAAATACAATAGAGTGGCGAAGTCACGCCCACTTACTTCCGCATCATGGGACCTTATTCTCCATTGACTTCAATGTATTATTTTTTCGGAATAAGGTCCCATGATGCGGAAGTAAGTGGGCGTGACTTCGCCACTCTATTGTATTTTTCCTTTGCGATTTATTTAAAGTGTCCCTTTTGGTTTTGCGTNTGTTTCTTCCGGGAACCTTGTGACGTAACGAGGTTCCCGGAACCAAAATGGACCAATCCGTGGAGCTCCTCTCACACACACACACACACACACACACTCTCTCAGCAGCAAAACTGTGACGCGCTGGGGGTGCTAGTGGAGCCTCGCAGCGGGGAAAGTGTGGCACGCTTACACTGTAGGTGCACCGCGTTTGGGGGTGCGGGGGGTGCAGGTGCTAGTGGAGACTCNGTGTGTGAGGAGCTCCGTGGATTGGTCCATTTTGGTTCCCGAAAGGAACAAATGGAAAAAGAGAAATCTCCAACGAGGCGTTCTGGGGCAGCACAGACAGGTCTTTTATGTGTTAGAGTTTTACTCCCTACAGGGTGTACTTAGGGTTTGTGACTGCAGACCGTTTACATGCATAAGAACATTCATAACACACAAGGGGACGGGTAATAACCGGAAAAGCATGACATGGGACCTTTAAGATGCAAAAGAAAATGCAGGTCTCAAACCACACACGCACATTTAAAGCAATATAAATCATATGCAAAACATTTGGAGACATTAGTGTAATTACAGTAAATAAATGAGTCACGCACACATCAGGCCTCATATACAGGAACACACAAAGCTACGTGAGCTTATAATCATTACTTGAGACATCCTGCTAAAGCGACTTGTTTCAATTACATTTCATTACAAAAATCAATTTTATGCATCAATAATTCCCTTTTCCCTCAACCCAATTGCATAATTGTTTTATGTCGTACGTCAGTCTTTGTTGAAGGGAACCACCTTAGATTTGAACAGGGAAAACACCGTCAGAGAACAAAACCCTTGAATGCATCCCTGAAGAGGAATGAGCATCATGTTCCTTTTTTGTAACCCCATTCAGTGATCAACAATTACTACTGCACACTGGCTGGCACTCTCTACAAAATGATGATTCATGTCACTTTCAGATTATGTAATAGTGAATGGAGGGGAACTCTGCTTTTTTATTAAAGCTATTGCTTACACTCAGCCATAGAAAGATAACTCATTACGAGCCGCTCAAAATGCTTTACGCTTCCTGTCTTCTATGGGCACCGTCCAGTTTATTATAAGTTAAGACACAAACCAATTTTTGGATGTGTCTTGACTGCCACTTGTTGAATGAATGAATGAATGAATGGGATAGCCCTGAAGCTAGCGACCTGGTGGACCAGCTATTCTCACAGACAAGCCGCTTCTCCATGTTTTTATTCACAGAAAACGTATACATTTAAATATCAGACATATTCTTTGGATTGATAAATTACTTTTTATATTAGGTGAAAAAAGACAATTATAGATTATTGCAAGATTCATCTCCATGCATTTTTCCAATGTATGTCAAAGTATTCAATTGAATGCATATGAAACTGTGTGCTACTCTAATGCATGTTTCTAATGGACAGTTTCAGTAATATGTTTTCATTTTCTCTTCTTAATATTTTGGCTAACCAGACACTCAACACTCGTATTTGTATTTCTTTTTGGCATGAATGTCACTGGGTTCTCGCTTCTCGACTATTTACCTGGCTGATGCAAAGTTATCACCCCTCTGAGAATAAAACCCAAGTTGTAATGGACTTATTTAACTGCTGCCACAAGGTTTTGGATATTGATACCAGTATGTCTAAGAGAAAAACAGGAGGAGAATGACATGTCAGCGGTAATATCTGACTGCCTGGCTCAGACAGATGGTCGGAGCGGGTCTTAGCGTTGGGACCGGCTGTCAGACGGGAGGCCCCTCAGGCTCGGGGAAACAGACTGCCCCTCAGAGCAGAGACCTGCAGCCTGTCTGGTGTCAGCTCCAGAGCTCCAGAGCTCCAGAGCAGGGTGTTGACGCTAACACGTTTACATGGATATACCATAGCCTCCTATGCTTGACAGTGGATTACTATGGTTGGGTAGAATTCAGAGACATACTGTATATTGTGTGCAAAGGAAAGGCTAGATGATGATTGTTGTCTGTGCACCCGATAAAGTTTTAATTTAAATATTAAGACAGATGTATGGTTGTTGTTTATGTTGCCATGCCACTGTCAATCAAATCTGATCAAACCCTACCTACACAGACCTGATGAAGGCAAGCATTGTTCTTGGATGTTTTTATTCCATAGATGACAACTTTCACTACAGCTGGTGTTTATTTACTCATGCATATTCAAGGAAAAATTAAATCTCAGCCGCTACTACTGTGGCAGGTTGACACTGTTTTTTGTTCATACAAACCAGTTTTCCATTTTCTTAACCTTTCATCTTTTTACTTTGTCCCTACACCAATTGCTCTCTTGTATCATTCTTTCACTACTGTTCTGCTTTCCCTGGCTCCTTTCCTTCCTCCTTTTGCTTAATGCTAACCAGCATCACGACCACTTCCTGCCTCCCGTTGCTTATTCCTTCCCCCCCTATAATTATTTCCCTCTCAAACACTCTCTCTGTCCTCTCCTCTATCACTCATTCCCTTCCCTATCAACCTTCACTCCTTCATTTCTCTCCTCCAGCTGCTCTTTCTGTCCCTCCTCCCGTTTTGGATCTCTCCACCTAATTACTCTTCCTCTTCTCTCTACCCTTGGAAATCCAACAGACTAACCCCTCTTCTCCCAGATCCATTTATTTCCTTCTCTCTTTGCACGCATTAACCTTTTTCCCCATCACCTCTGCGAGAGAATCATCTGTCTACTTTTGCTATCTTTCCTCTACACCGGGAAGTCTGCTTAAGGAAAAGTCTGAAATATATACTTCAGAGTCCTTTTCAGATGTGATCACACCCTCTACCACTACCCTGCTTGTTCTTTCTTTTGTTCCTATACTTGTGATCTTCTCTCCTCTGTCTCACCTCACATTTTTCTACTGTATCTCCCTCCCTCCATTCTGTATTTCTTTTGGCTAATTGCTCCTGTGTAGAAGCCCATAGATCATCTCCTCTCATGCTCATACTATTGCATGACAGTAGCTGGAGAAACCCCACAGGGACACAAGAGGAGGAGCGAAGAAGGAAAGAAAGGAAAAAGAAAGAGAGAGGGCAGTGAGACAAGAACAAGAAGGAGAAAGAGAGGGATGTTTACAGATGCTTTTCACCATTATAAGCCAACTGAAGAGCTTTGTTATCGTTGGCGTCCGAGTAATTTGTAAAGCATGTGCTATTGCTAAAAGAGACTTTCAAGTGTTATTATACAATCACAACATCAGCATCAGACAGCTGTTTCCTCCTATCCATTTAGTAGTTTGGAGATTTGTGGGTGTGAACAGCATTTGTCATTTGATCAGACACTTTGATAAAACGACAGATGTTAATGTTTCCTGTTACAGGACCCCTTCTGATCAAATAATGATGGTTTTCTCTGAGAAGCAAAGGCTGAGGTACACACAAAACAAACGTTGTTTTAGCAGTAAAGAAATAGGCTGCTGTGGTTAACAAAATGTGATTCAATATCTTAAAAAACCTCTTAGCATTGAAAGAAACTCTGTTTTGCTTATAGTTTAAATCCACATTCCTAGTGCTGGTATGGCATAATGTAAATGAAGTAGTTTTAAGCCAAGCTATCCACATGACTAACAATTACTCTGAGGGTGGTCATGACATTTGGTACAGGTATTCATGGCCCCCAGAGGACGAATCCCTCGTACTTTGGTGATCCCCTGCGTCTTTACTGAAATATCTTTACAACTTTTATGATGGACTGCCATTTATGCTACAGACATTCATGGCCACAGGTGGATCAGTCCTACTGGTTATCCACTGTTGTTTAATCTATAGTCACTACCATTACTTATAGAGTTAAAAAAATCCCATATTAACTCAAATGTGTTTTAAAACATCCATGTTTAGAAAATTAAAACTAAGGACATTTTTCTCCTCCAGCAAATCTCTCTTTCTCCAATATTTTACTTTTCTGATTAATGCCTGCAAAACGAAGGTTATTCAGCTGTTTAGTGCTAATTGGCAAATAGCAGCCTCTACTAAATTGATGATAGTGTTGAATATTACACCCCAAACTCATGATAATGTACTAAGCACTGTCACTTTGAGCAAGTTGGCATATTTTGTTCGCATTTTACTGAAAGCAGCACTGAGCCAGAGTCCAGCCTCATTGAGCTGATAGCCGTCATCCCAGCAATAGAGGGCGCCAGCCAGGTCAGAAAACACACACAAACCAGGACAAACAACTTCATATGTTGTCTCCGTTGGAGTACTTGTTGGAGTTTACTTTCTCAGCAGGTCAGTTTTATAACAACTAGGTGGGTCAGAGGTTTAAAGCACATGTTTCTGGGAGTTCATAGGCACAAATTGCACCGTTAGCTCCATTCCTTCACAAACAGATGCTGTACTTGGGAAGAGGTTACTATGTATTATCTTGTCCATGCTCGGTTTGGCCCAATTTTGTGGTTTTAAACACACTCTCAAATGCTCCGTATTCATATTCATCAACGTCCTAGACAGCCCCATGACACCACCGAGAGTTAACCCCGAGCTATTTACAGCACAAACAAGGACATGATGGGTGAGTGAGTTATGGAGATATAGAAAGAGGGAGAGGCAAGCAGAAACTGACAGAGAGACACAGCTGAGGGGGGGAAATGAATGGCAAGGCAGGTGGGAGAGTGAAGGATGTGGGCATGCTGAATGGAAGGGACTGAAAAAATACACAGTCAGACAGAGGAGGGAGGGAAAAGGACCGAGGGTGATGTGAAAAAAGTTGAAAGTGAGTTAGATGGAGCTACCAGAGGTGGAATGATGAAAGATGGAGATGGAGTGTGATACAAATCGCCAGGGAAGTGGAGAGATGGATGGAGAAAGAGCCCCCCTCACTTCTTTGCCAGAATTCATGCAAGCCTCTCACAAATCACTACAAAACATTCACATAACCACAAAAAACTAGAGTTGCCATAGTAACAACTGACACACACCATAGCAACCAAGGTTATAATTCTTCAGTTAGACTTGTATAATAAAACTTGTTGACAAAAGGGATTATAAGATTAATGTCACGTCAGAAATCGCCGTAGTGTATCGACAAATTGTGGGTTTGAATTATTTGTAATTAGTGGTGTAATGCAATACTCAAGTACTTACTCAAGTACAATTTTAGAGTACTGTACTTGAGTATTTCCATTTTATGCTACTTTATACTGCTACTCCACTACATTTTGGAAGGCAAAATTGTACTTTTTACTCCACTACATTAATTTGACAAAATGTGTTACTACTTCACAGATTGGGTTTATAACTAAAACAAAATATAAATAAACTAATATATAAACTATGATTATAGGTTAATATATGATTAAATTAGCTTCACCTTTACCAGCAGGGATGAACACTTTAAAGGTCCCCTATCATACTGTTTTTCATCAATATATTATAGGTCTCAGATACAGTATATACAAAACATGTCTCTGAAGTGTTTGCCTCCAAACACCAAACAGATCATTCCAGCATCCCATAACCCCCTCTGTTTCAGCCCTGTTTCAAAAGTGCTGATTCTCTGTCTGTTACTTTAGATGAAAATAAGGAGCCGTGTGTGGGTCCCCTCTGAGAGATATTTGGTTAAAAAGAACACAATGGTGCTTAGGGGAGGGTTACCTTGGTTGGTTTTCGAGTTATGGTTACAAAAGACAAAAAACATTTATGACATCATAAAGTGGCCAAAATCTGATCGGCTCATTTCCAGACAGGATTTTATATAAATGGATCAGGATAAAAAGTGAGAGAATCTTTTTACACAGAGTTTTACACATGTTTATGTATAAAATACATGAAAAAGTGGATTTTGCATAATAGGTGACCTTTAAAACTTGAATAATAATAATCCAGTAAATTCATATTTATGATTCTGAAATGGGATTTTACGCACAATAAGTACTTTTAGTTTTGGTATTGTAATTTGATGCCAATACCAAGATTTTGCATGCTTTTACTTCCAACAATATATTTTCACACCGTAGTATTTTTTACTTTTACTTAGGTAGTACTTCTTCCTCCACTGTTTGTATTTTAAGTTAAAGTCAGAGCACACACACATTGATACATTTTCTCACACACATTGAGGAAATGCTGCACATACCCACACAGCCATTCAAACAGTGGTAATTCTCTCATAACTGAAGAGGGAAAATCATTAGACAAATCCAGAGCCTTAATCACTTCTATGGCTTTTTATCATACAGTCCCCCGGGCTCTCACCAATTGAAACATTACACCAGTCATTACATTCCTATAATTTGCAAGTGTGCCTCCAATCTCGTTTTCACCTCTCCTTTTTCACCCTCCATTGTCTACTTGCCTCTTTAAAATCTCTGTCATAGCCTCCCACTTCGCTTTCTCTCACAACCCAATAATGTCATTGACAAATTCATTGAGTCTAAAAATGGCCAACTTGGCCCCCTCTTCCGCTGGTGAAACCCCTTTGTCAATAGTTATGGGCTGTCCATTAGAGGCGGCGATTAGGAGAGGAAGCTTGCTAATTGGGTGGTTTAACAAGGACCGTAACTGGGGAGGCGCTCGCACAGAAGACCCAAAGTTTGGTGTAACAGATTGCTCGGCCCCTTTATATGCACAGTAATAATAACCGAGCCTAGTGACCTCACAGCGAGGACAGCGACTGCCTGCTGAGCCTCGACTGATGATGATGGCCGTCCTCTCCTAACAGAATACTTTGTCAAAGCCTTGTTAAAGCCAGTGGATCTTGCTGGGTCGCCATTAGTTCAAAACACAAATATACATTTTCTAGAAAAAGACAATGGCTTTGCTGTGTTGGTTTACTGTGATGAGTATAGATGCAACTCATGATGTTGTAGGAAACAGCCTTTTTCTGAGTATTACATGTTGAAATTAGTTGTCTTGAGGAACATAATTGAAGTGTGAAGCAACAGGCAGCTATTTAAAGCAAAGAGTAAACAAAGTCAATCCATTCTGTTTTAGCTTCATGCCCAGGAAGAGCAGACCGTTTTGTAAAAACAACATATTAGTCTTAATTTCTTCAAAAAAATAACTTTTAAATGTTTGCGTGATTGAAGTGCGAGGTAGCTTGCCAACAGATAGCTAGCATGTTCCCGATAACCAGTGTTGCCAGATAACATAATCGTGTCCTTTTTTACAATACTATCAAGTGCTATCATTTAGGAAATCTGACCCTTTTGTGACCCTCACAAGTAGTAGTTGGTTTTAGCCTGGATCCCACATGGATCCCACATTTGTGTCTACACTTTTCTTCTCACTTCTGCAATAGTTTAACATTTCCCATTGGCAGTGATGGCCATTACCCCACCAGCATTACCGACATCATCATTTCCATTACCTTTTTTATTTCACTTTAATATTTTAGGATGCATAACTGTGCAACTCTGTAGTTCAACTGGGAATTAGAAGCCGTAGGAGTTCTCTATATTCAACCTAGGTCTCTAGAATACCGCAGAGCTCCATCCTTTGTGTCTTTTATACCTTGAAATAAAACAGTCTCGATATTAAGTGGGTTTTGGAGAAAATAGGAACAGGAGTGCCAATCCTCTGGCAGTAAGTGAGAGCCCCTGTTCACCCTACAGCAGTCAATGATGATTGATTACAGCCTCACAGTCTCATAACTGCACTCATTACTTCTTTCTGAGTCAATCTCCAGCTCAGGAGAACATGGGACCTGCCTTTTTCACAAGTTTGCATCATAATCAAATTGTAAAATAACAATGTACTAAACATCTATTAGGGGAACTTAAAGAGTGGCAATTGTTTAAACACTATATGACACTGGCTGGGCGAAATAAGCAAATATCACAATGTATGATTAAATAATAGCTATCGATGTTGCAGCTAATTTAAATATCATTATTTAAGTGGATTTAATGACAACTTGGGTGAAGATAAATAATTATTTAGCTAAAACAGTCTGTTAAATTACCTCTTTTTATAATGCAGCCTTTAAACCAGGAATAGACATGTTCAATATTGCAATATCCCAAATATAAGGCGATATAGTCTCATTAAATGATATAGAAATAATATATTGCCCAGCCATAAACAGGCTATTCCCAACAAATAACTATCTGTTTACACAACCCTCATTGTAGCATATTGCGCTGTCAGAAAGGGGTCTTCAATTCTCTGTAATGAAGTCCCTGGGTCTTTCTGCTGGTCATTAGGTCATTGGTGAGCAGAGCCATATGGGACAGAAACAATATATCTTCTGTCTTCTCTGACAGCAGGATCTGATACTGCTTTTTCTTTTGTGTGCGATCCTCGGATGGCTTTTTAAACACTCACCGAGTAGCAATAACAATGTGGGATCCCACAGCCCCTTTTTAATATCTTAATTAGACTTGCTTGCTTTTAAAGGAAGCTAATCAGTGGAGAGGAGACTTCTGCTTTACTACCCTTATGCTCAAAGACAGAGGGAGATTAGCACACACACATTGAGAAACACACACACATAAAGTTCTGTGACTAAAACTTAAAGTTGCAAACTTTCCTTTCTCACCCTGCTCTTTCCTTTACACACATATAGATTCTCCTTCTCTTTTTCTCTCTCATTCGCATACACACTTTAGCATACCAACCTAAAACACAGCTGTTCAGAGTCTTGCTACAGTATCAGTGATTGTGACAGTAATTACCTGGTGGAACTAGTGTGTGGTAAGAGCTATAGAAAAAGGTATCCTGGAATAATTGTGCAAGAACGAGAGCACACGGCACAAACTGAGAGACTTTACCCAGCCTTCTGCTTAAATTGGCCAAAGAATGACCCAATACTGTCTTCATCGCCCCAACGAAGGCCATCAATGTTTGACAGGAAGTCAAGTCAGCAAAAAATGGCTGGTGGGAGAAATTAGTTCACTTCAGAGGTATTTTAAGTGACAGTTTGCTATCCGCAGAACTGCACGGATGCATTTTAGTGCACTTCCATTACATGCAGGAGGACATTCACTAATCACATTTGCTCTGCCTAAGTAAAGCACAATTACAGTGTGTCAAGTTTGGATTCCAGTTATGCTATTCAATGCTACTTTACATTTCTTCTCCAGTACATTTTAGAGGAAAATATTTTACTTTGCTCCAGTTATTTCACACTTATGGTAACATTTTACACTTAAAACAACATTTATTTATTACATTTAATTGATATGCTCACATAGTTATATAAAGATCTAGTCCTATTTACACATCTACACAAAGTGTACAAAATTGGATCCTTGTCCAAATCGTAAATGGACTGTACTTATATAGCTCTTTATCAGGTCTTTTCGATGCTTTACAAACTACAAGTCAATCACCCTTTCACACATTTGTGAGGATCTGCAGTACTTCCTCCTTCTTTTTCCCCCTGTCTGTGTTTGTTTTGTCTGTGTGTCTGTCTCCCTGGCTGGGCGTGGCTACCTAAATTCCGATTCCCGTCAACTCACCTCCTCAGCTGCTGCTCATCTCACTGATTGCCACTACTCACCTGCACCTGCTTAAAACCCTGGTTCCCATCCTCAGACTTCGCCAGTTCTTTGTTTAATCTTCAGTGGTAAACTATCGTCCAGGCCTACTAGTGGTTTTTCCTAGTGACTTTTTGATGCTCCTTGTGAAAGGAAATTATTTCCTAATCCTGCTTGTTTTTCCTGTTCCAGATCCACATACTCCAGCCTCTCTGCCTGCCACATCCAGCCTCCCCTCCTGATCAGCCCAGCTCCACGTCTTCCCTCTAAATGTGCTTCGTCAACTCCTTGTCAGTGTCATGGACAAAATAAAGCCTTTTTTTGACACTTCACCACTGTCTCTGTTTTAGTGCTTGCATAGCGGGTTCTCATCTCCAGTCACTTCTCGGGAAGCACACATTATTCATCTTGGATCAAATCAGTGCTTTTCATACTTTTAGTACATTTTGCTGATAATAATTCTGTACTTTTATTTGCATAGCCAATTTAATCAATGACTTTTTTTTCTGAAAGTATTTTTAAACAATGGTAAATGGACTGTAATTATATAGTGCTTTATCCAGTCTTTAAGACCCCTCAAAGCGCTTTACAAATACCACATGTCATTCACCCATTCACACAGAGCAGTGTATCTTACTCTAGGACCTAACATTCACACACCGCTGGCCGTCGGGAGCAACTCAGGGTTAAGTACCTTGCCCAAGGATACATCGACATGTTGACTGCATGGGCTGGGATCGAACCCACAACCTTCTGGTTGAAAGACAACCACACTCCCTCACAGCCACAGTCGCCCAATGGTGTTGGTCTACTTGTTTTTACCACTATACTATCCCCTATACATAGAATACCAGTTGCATGTGAATTGAACATGTAAACTCTAAATCTATATATATTTATAATATCCCACAACATCTTTTACAGGTTTTATAGATGCCTCATAGTTGTGAAAATGTGCTTTTTTTTTGTGGTTATCTATGATATTAAACCAAAAATCTTTGGGTTTGGACTGTAAACTTGAGCCTTTAGATATTCATGGTTTATATGAAAAATGTTGACTGTGCAATGCATACATTTCAATTGACCCAGTAACGATGTATGATTGTAATGAACAACTAACTACATATTGCTCTATTGAAAGACAGGTTTTGGGATCATCGCAGGGCAGAGCCACAGACACCCTGGCTAACAGGGGCACACTGATCCTAACACACTCTTCAGAGGTGTTTGTGTCTGTCAGCCGATATGTCGATAATACAGGGAAACACACAGACTCTGTTGGTCATTTGGAAAGTCCTGAACTTTGAGATGACTTTGTTCAAAACTACTTCTGGACATTTTAGAGAGAACATTACTTCTTACAACCTTAGATTTTAAGACTTTTGGGAATAAGTACACCATCGTATAAAGTACATCACTATGACTTTGAATTCTCTCTCAGCTTGTCTGCTAGGGGATCCATTGTCTGTGACATACTGAAAATGCAGAACTGATCCAAACTGCAATGAGAGTGGATAGACTCAAGATAAAAGCTCCCCTGTATCAGAGGAGTGGTTTATAGAACAGAATAGAAAACAAGTTTTCTATAGAATGAAAGGCAAATGGAAATGTATATTTGTGCAGGGGGTTAATGCGTTGGTGTTGGGATCAGGGGGTCACAGGTTCAAACCCCACTGCAGTCAGCGTGTCGTTGTGTCCCTGAGACACTTCCCTCCAAATTGCTCCTGTGGGGAATGTCCACAGTATTGAGTATGTAAGTTGTTTTGGATAAAAGCGTCTAACAAGTGACATGTCATGTAATATATCTTGAAATTAGAAAAATACAAGATCTCATTAACAATATTTGTATCTCTGATATGTAATGATCATGATAATAACTTTTCCTTGTACATGTGATGTTTTGGTGGTGTTGTTGTTGTTGTTGTTGTTGTTGTTGTTGTTGTTTTCCTTTTCCTTTCCGTTAACTGTCAAGTGAGAAATAAGTATTTTTTGTGTTTCTCTTCTAAGATCTAAGATACTGTTATGTTTGGCTGTGAAAAAGAAATATGAAGGACAGACCATCTATTTTTATTTATTTTTTATTTTCTTTAGAAAGGGGCAGGTAATTTGTTTCTTCTTCCTGCTCCTTTTCGGTCAATGGTGTGTTTACAGAGACATGTTTTGTTAACGATTATTATACATTAAGATTTGCATATGAACGGAACAAATAAAAATGTAATTAAAGAATTAAATAATAATAATAATATAATAAAAATATGACGAGCTCAGCTGTGGAATTCTGATTCCAATATTAATGAAAAAATATTTAACACCATCAATATTTTACATCTAATTTACAGCTTTTCAAATGGACAGGGTTGCACTTCAAAGATCAAAGTTTACATTTATTATCTCTTTATGACCACTAGGATTTAAGACGCCTACATTGAGAGTGAACATTGGAGAAAATCCCTCTTTGTCATCACCTCAAAAGTTATGGGCAAGACTGTCTGCAATCTTAGATCAAGAGAAAGACTTTCACTTTTGTCCATTTATCATACTCTGTGTAAAGGTCCGACCTGCCCCCGATAGGCTTCGGATGACGTCAAAGAGGATCACATAGCAGTGAACCCAGCACTTCCTTTATATCTGCTCCTGGACAGGCCATCGGACCTCATTTGTTCAGTCACGCTCCACAGCCTCCAGTCTGCCCCATCTTGCAGTCGAGATCCAACGTTAATTTCCTTTTACTTCACAGCTCAAGGACAAAGCATTTGTTCTGTGTGGTACCTCTCCTGTTCCCTTGTTTAATGTCAGGCGAGAGTTCCTGCACAGGCTGATCAGTGTTTGTTGCCACTCGACATATAGCCTGCTCTCACTCATACATACAGTGGTGCTCCACCTGCAGCCATGGGGACTAAAGTACAGTACTGACGGATGTGTGTGATCATTAAAGTGCCTCTCCGAGAGGTATGAACACACCAGACAAAAATGGAGAATGCCCCAAACAGTAGAGTATGAGTTGGGTCAGGTGTGGGTTGAGAAAAAACATCACTAATGTGTATTTTAATAAGAAGTGCCAATTATTAATGTTAAAGAGGCATAAGTGTTTTTAAAGAGGTTGCATGGTGTGTTTTGTAACACTAATAATGACAGGAAAAAGGTACAATTTGTGTGTTTTGGAAAATAGTCCCCAACAATAAGACTAAGCAAAGGTGACAAAACACTGGTCTCTAGGAAACTGTGATGTGCACGTTTCCACTGTTCCCATACGAGTAGTCGATTTATCAAGAACATTTCTATAATAAAGGTATGTGTTAACTGTTGAGAGTAACAAGGCCAAAGGATTTGCATCGCTTCCTAAAAAAGGCATTAGATGTAACCAATTAAACCCATGAGTTGACACTGAGCAGAAAGAGACACAGACCAGAGATCAACTAAGCGTGGAGCAAATGTCAGCTGCTGCTGAATAGATCAAGAGAAATGATCATTATGGAGAAATATAAAGCGCAGGAGTTCAGACTAAAGTTGTCGTTTAGAAATGCCTCAATGTGTAAGCCTCAGCCCAGGGAGGACTTGCTGTTATGCCACAGCAGACCAATTAATTTTGATAAATGTGACTGCTGGTTTCAGACCAGAGGGAGGAAGATGGGGAAAAAACATGAGTGGACAAACAGAGAAAAAGTTACATGTATTCAGGTGTGTTCACAAATGTGTGCAATATGTGACAGGGTGCAACTTACGAACAAGTTGTCCAAATGTTTGGTGGTGTGGAGCCACCCAATTTAACCCTTTTGTCGCTGTCTGTGGTCCTGAAAGCTCAGCTCCACAGACAGCGACAGCCTCAGCCTGTTAATTGCAATGCCATTATTATTCTCCTGCTTTAATAGATGCTCTGAATATATACATGTCAAAACAAAAGTTAACTGATATATAGTTGCTCTGATGTCTATTAAAAGATAATTTTCATCCAGGACAACCAATCGTTAAGCCCCTGATCTTTATCAGATGTGTGAAATGGACTGGAACGAACAAAAACTTAAAAAGCTATAGCTGCGTGTTTAAAAAGCAATTAAAAGCAAACTTACGAGTGCCATCAAACCGTGTGGCTATAGTGTCCAGAAAGGTGTTCTGCGGTGCTAATAATCCCTTCATCACAGGCATTTTCCCTGCTCAATATCGAAGTCCCCATCAAAGTTACGGAAGAGAATGCGCAAGTCGTCCAAATGCGTGAGCTGTTCCCATTGAAGACGCGGAACCTATATGAACAAGGCGCTAATCCGGTCAACTCGGCACAAGGCGATCCCCAGTCGATGGAGAGTGCACGTGATGCGCGCAACCGCGTGTCTGGGGCTTCTGTTGCGTGTGGCAATGACAAGAGAAGATGAAGCCCACAGGTGCAGTTCAGGTAGTATCCAGGGACGACCGAGAGGGAGCGACACCTCCTGTCAGCGGTGCCATTATTGTGCCGTGGATTCAATGATCGTCTCTCCACAGCGCGCAATGGTGGGAGAAATCAATCACTCTCAACACCAACTGGGATCAGAGGGGAGTTCCTCAGTGTGGAGACACGGTGACATCACGAGTCAGAAACACAACTTTATTTGACGTTATTTTTCTTTTTTCTTAACATAGCAACTTTGAAATACATACAGAATAACAAACTACAGGATATGTTGTCCATTTGTGTCGTACACCCATTCCCTCCCCCCGTACAAAACAAGACCACATTAATAGTACACAAATATTAAAATAAATTATAAATATATAAGTAATAACTGTTCATATAGTATCATTAGAAACACAGCTTTTATTCACGGTTTGGCTCTTGAATTTATCCGGGAAATCAGCTGGAATTATTTTTCACAATATCAACTAATAGCCAACTAATGAATTGTTGGATATTTTATTAAAACAGTGCACATAAGAAATGTTTTTTATAAAGCTTTGTTACCTTTTACCCTATTTCATGATTTAGTGCACTGCAAGGCAAGCATA
Organism: Notothenia coriiceps; assembly: GCF_000735185.1. Taxonomy (NCBI): domain Eukaryota; kingdom Metazoa; phylum Chordata; class Actinopteri; order Perciformes; family Nototheniidae; genus Notothenia; species Notothenia coriiceps. The sequence goes on from NW_011369951.1 coordinate 1,791,084, forward strand.
TTGTGACATGAGTTTGACAGTCAATTAAAAATGCAGCAACCAGCGCTTGTGTGTGGTGCAAAAAACGCGAATGTAGAAAAAGGTTAGGCATTATGCAAAGAGGCAGAAATGTAGTAATCTGCAAGCATCCCCCATCAACCCAAACCGGAAACTATTACACACAGCAGCCTTATTGGCACTTATTAAGCAATAGCTCACGACAGGCCGTGGTATATGCTCATTATATCACAGCTAAGGGGCGTGGTTCGGCCCGACGCGAAGCGGAGGCCCAACTGTATACTGTTGTTATACTGTAGGCCTATACTGTTTTTCTCAGGCGCGGAGGGATACGGACTTGTTGTGAAAAGTAACATACAATTCTAGCCGTGGTATACGCTCAGTATATCACGGCTAAGAAACAATCAGATTGCTTGATTTGACTTGTCCGTTTTATAAAACTTAAATATAATACAGCAGTTGCACAACACATTGAGGTAATTGCTTCATTCACACAGGTGTGTTGACTCTCCACGCGCACACCACCTGTCAGCAGGCCACAGTAAAGAGTGAATTTTCAGCGCCACCTGATGGTTAGATGTAGCCACTACCTGGATAGAAGTCATGTCCGGCTGGAGCAGAGAAAAACCATCATGAGCAATTCAGATACAGTTTGTCCAGTAGACCCATCCATTGCACCACAGCGCCCTCATGTGGACAGTAGAGTGCCAGTCTCCGATTCATTAAACAAGTATATACAATAATAAAATCCACATGAAGTCTATAAAGAATGCAGAGAAAATACACGCATGTTCTATATATTATAGCTAGAAGGAATACGTTAAATGGGATGTAAAGACCGGTAAATTAGTTACACTATGCAAACAGAAGAAATATGAGTTTCGTGAAGTTATCACTTAAACTAATAAATAAATAAATGTTATGTGTACAGCATCTGTCCTTTTTAAGGGATAGATGTTGTACAAAAAGGGAACGTAGATATTTAATCAACAAGAAAATACCTAAAACATTTTAAAAAATAAGTGGTGGACAGTATTTAGGTACTTTGAGTATTTCCCTTTCCTGCCACTTTATACTTTCACTCAACTACAATTCAGGCAAATATTAGTCCCTTACACTCATCTGACAGCTTTGGCTACTATGAAGATTCAGATTAATAATCCAATATGTAATCCAAAAATGATTGATTTTGTATTATTATAGGTTCTAATAAAATGTTATTGAAACCTTTACCAGAGCTATATACATGTTGACTGATAGTGAAATAAAGGTTTACGAGCATGCCTCACTAAAATGGCAGACTGGGAAATATCACAATATAATGATGAAAATCATTTTGGAAGTAAAATGTTCCTCAAGTACTCTCAGTTTCTAATCCAAGTCTGCAAATTCTAGTCTGTAAATCCTCTAATTGGATTGCACACAACTTTTTTTAATTACACGCATCAGGTTGTAAGTACAATACAACTCTGGCAAATAACAACAAACCTGGAGAACATCCACACGCACAAACACACACACATACTATAAGCAAAACAACACAGACCAAACTCCAATCCAGGTCAATCCCATTACCTTCAGTGCCACGACATTCGGGCTGAACACCAAAATCTAGCACTGTGCCTCCTACTCAGGTCCTCCACAAAATAAAAGTAGCTGTTATGTCATTTACAAAAAGTGAGTCCTCAGGTAGGCTGGCTGCTGCATGTGAGTCACATACTACATGCACTCATACAAAGCACATGCATGATACATACAAAGAATCATGAGTCATTTCCCTGAGGTAAGTCACTGTGAAACGCAGAGGTTTATATCCTAATAAAATGAAACAGACAGCAGATGGGCAGCAATGCTGTACCTGAGTAATTACGTACCTAATGCATAATTTAGGCCTAATCACCGCTTCAAACACACACTTGTGTTGCTCACAGTTTAAGCTCATGAGAAAGTTAATTTAACCTGCATCAACGTCTCTATTTCTATTTCAGAATTACATAGTGCAAAGCTATTTGAATTAAAAATACTTTTTTTTCTCACACTAAACAAGGTGTCTTTCTTTATTCTACCACTAGGAGTCGCCATATATATTTTACTAATTGATACATACTGGAGGTTTAAGGTTCATGTATTGCAGTTGTAGTCCCTTTATGGTAAACAAGACAAATACAAACACAAACAGAAAGAGGTTTAACATTGACAATGTGTAATAAATATGACAGAAACGTCATAAGTATCAGTACCACCTGATCAATGTAATCAGTTAAATGTTAAAGTCACACAGTTACAAGATTTGTGATGTGTTTTTTCTTAACAAACACACTACAGGAATTCGTTTTTGGGTAAGTATTTTTCTGTCTCTCTCTGTTCTCTAGTTTCATTATCACCCGTCTTGATTAAACTCTTATCAGATCTGGCCTTGTGCCTGCATACCATACAGTTATACATTTATGCTTTAAGACTCCCTTGCTGCATTGCATAGGAAACATTGTGCATGCATTTTAACTTTATGGTTTTTATGATGCCCTCAGGTGCCATACAGGAAGTGGGCTTGGCTGTTTAAAGATGCAACCATAAGTTTTGTGCAGATAGTTTGACAAAGCTAATGGTCCATATTGTATGTGCAGCATGTATAAAGCACACACACACACACACACACACACACACACACACACACACACACACACACACACACACACACACACACACACACACACACACACACACACACACACACAGTGCAGTCATCGCTCATTGCCAAAGCCATCCTATACATCCTTGTTATATTTGCTCATATCCTATACAAGCAAACAGAAAAATGTCCCATGGCACTTCATGCTCTCTTCCTACCCGATGCCTCTCTTTTGTCCATTATTCTGTCTTCTCATCTTTATCTCAAACAAAAGCTTGAAAACCCTCTAACTACATAACAAAACCCATCATAATCTCATCTGAAATCTGGAGGTCCCTGTATTCAAAGAATGACCCTCTTTTGTAACAGACTCCCTGATTTGTATACATCAAAACCGCCTTAACCTGAGGCTAGGCTTTTTTCAGCCAATATTTGATACCTGCGCTGGTTCATTAACAGGGGAGAAACCTGAGGAGTGTCAATTCTCTTTAAGCCTGGTTCTGGCACAATGTCAGATAACACCATTGTATGGACATGTAATATGTCTATATAGAGACGTTTCTGGGTTAAGGTGTTCTAGGTTAAAGGCAGACAAGACAAGGACAGTGGAAAAAGTACATGGATCCTTGTTTAACATGTAGTAATACTCAATTCGAAGTAACATTTAAAAAAAAGGCAGTGATTGATACTGTATATTATTACATACAGATAGATTTTCAATACTGATGCATCAAGGTGCAAGTATCATTTCACTGATGTACTGGGTTCACATGGACACATTTTATTACCTGAAGACAGTACAGTTAGTTTAGTCCAGTGTTTTCCACCCAAAGGGATGGCACCCTTCAAAAGGTCTCAAGGTAAATCTTAGTGGATGTAAGATTATTAACACTTTGGTAAGATATTTCCCTGAAATGTATTGCGGTTAACATAAAGTAGACCTAGCAATACGTGGAAATACTCAAGAAAAGTACCTAAAATTGTACCTACAGTAAGTACAGAACTTTATTTCCTCAACCACTGCACTGGAGATGGAAGTATACACTTTGAGTAGATGATTGTTTAGTTTGCTTCTCAATCTGCACAAACTCTAGCATTGTATTGTGAATCTCTGTGTGTTTTCTATGACATTACGTGTATCATAGTGTGCATCTGCAAACATACTTCAGATATGCACGGGCAAGAGAAACAGAGATGTGCAATACTGAGTGTTGGCAATCCATTTCCCCTTTAACGCGCCAACATGATGCCTCTCCGCCCATCTAATGGCAGCAGGCTCACTAACCATATCATGAGTTTATAATAACCACATCACATCCATGGCGAATGAGGTGGAATGAAAATCTAACCTAATTTGGAGAGATACACGACTGTGTGAGTAGTAGGGTGTCCCCTGAGATGAGGCTCTGATTGAGGGAGCCGTGTGCTGCACTGGTAGCATGCTCTGTGAGCGTGTAATGGTCTTAATTATCATTTAGCATGCCAGCCTCATTGACGACGTATCAAGCCAGTGATAAAATAGTAGAGCAGAGGGTGACAGGGAGGGAGACTTATGAACATATCAACCCTCAGAGGCACAGGTGCACACAAAATAGAACTAAATATCTCTCAAACACACACGCAAAACAGTGAAGTCTTACAGTAACATACCCAGAGGTTCAATTGGAGTGCACACAAACACATTTCCATCCAGCTGAGTGACATCTCTCTCTTTAAATTAGTCACGATGAATGATGTGTAACCAGCCATGACTCGTTCTGGCTGGGGAGATAGCTAATTCACTTTGTTTGATTAGTCAAAAGTAGTAGAGCATGCTCTCTCTCCCCAAACATACACTCGGATTGCACAACATCCACCCATCTACCCGTTTCCTCTGCAGAGAAAACAGACCTGTGACCAGCCCGGTGTAAGATTTCATGGTCTTTGACTCTTATCTGCCAGAGTGATAGATCTATGACTCTTCTTCTCTCTTTATGTCTCTCACAGACACTCAACACCTGCCACCCTTTGCTTTGTGATACCTTCACAGACTCCAGAAGTGCTTCTCGTCAGCAGTGGATGGCGTGGGGGAGGTCTGCTGATACTTGTCTGAAAGTTTCTGGGAACATAAGATAAGTTGTGTTCTCAGCCAACGGATTCATCAGTCTCACAACTTTGAGGTACAGTGATGTTTCTTTTCATGTCTTCTTTTAGGTTTCGTTGATATTTTACAGTATCATTCAAATTAGTCTATTATTAGAGTCAAATGATCGTTTTTAGAAAGATGTTTGCTTTATCTATATATCCGGAACTTACATCTGAACTACAAGTTGCCATATATTATACAACGATCCTGTACTATATACTGTATTATACTATACTATACTATACTGTGTTATACTGTACTTGACTGTATTATACTATACTATGCTATCCTGTTATTGATTGTACTATACTATAACATACTACTATACTGGAATTTATCAAATGTAACAGTAAAGAATAGTATAGGGTATTGTTGAGCAATAGTTCCTAAATACCTGTATTATACTATACTGGTATTAATGTACATCCATATAATATGCAGCCTATTCTACTTTTACCTTTTTAGAAGTGAATATTATGATATCATATATTTTAGTATAAACCGCTGTACCACAACAATATACTTTTCTTTATATACATTTTACTATATGATACTATTCTATATTTCTAGTACTGTAAGCAACATGCATTGCCTATTTTACTGTGGTATGGTATAGCGATGACTTTAGGCTGTTATAGTAGGCTATTGTATAATTGTAATTGGATATAGAGCACATTCGTACACTGTAATTATCCAGGCCTACATATAAGTCATAAGCCATAGTTAATCTACGGTAGTGACAATAACACATCAACGTTCAAAAGTTAATATCAGTCAGCCACTTGCTCCATTTTGTTACCATGGAGAGCTCCATACCCTAAAGACAATAATAAGTGCGTGCACAGCATGCGGCAGAAAATAATAAATAGATTTATGCGCAATTGTCACATTTAATACATTTACGGAGCGCGCTAGTGAATTCATTATTACACCATATGCTAATGCAGCTGGGTCCGCGTATTTATTAGTCTGTGTGGGTGTGGGAGTCTCTCTCTCCCCCTCTCTTTCTCTCTCCCTCTTCTCGCGTGCGCATAGAGCTCTGAAGTGTAACCAACAACTGCTGTCCCGGAGTCACCGCTGTAGCCTCATATATTATAGTGAATGCTCTCTGGGAGCTGCAAACCGTGCATTGTTCTCTCCATAGCCGGATCCACAGAAGCAGCATGCCCCGGTGCTCTGGATGGGGGGTCGCTCTCAACTTGCTCTAAGGCCAATGTATCGTTACACCGGAAAGCGAAACGCGGACGGAGATAAAGGGCGACAGAGGCAAAACTTGGACATTAAACACGAAATAATGCCGATGTGAAACAGGCGATTAATGTGAGGAAAAGGACGAATACAGACAGCAAAGAGACGCGTTTTTGTTCCTGAATTGGAGATCAATAAAAGGGAGGATAACGTATGGATACAGCCGATGTCTACATAGAGAAACGGGCTGTAAATGTGTGATGGCAGGTCGGATTTGCACGTTGTGCCGACTGAAACAGGTTGGTTTCTCCTCGATCAAACTTCAGCAGAATCAGACGTGGGACAATTAGCGCGCATTTAGGTGCCGAGGATGAACTGAATCGCTCTCGGTTTGCAGCGGCGCGCCTGAGATGACAGCTGGTTTATTATGGGAAACTGCGCTCCATCATTCACTGGACTTTTACTGGATTTAGAGGGTTATCCTAATCGCTGCATCTGGCTGAAGGTCATCCACAACAACTGATCCGGATATCATTGTGTGTAGGTGTTTTTCAAAAATGGTTACCCAGTTTTCTTGTTAGAAGACTTAACTGTAAAAGATTGAAACTGCTTTTTCCCCCACTGTGTTATGTTCGCCATGTACAGTATCAATATACTCCTTTTATATTTAATTATGTCATTACTTAGTTACTGTAAAGACCTATGCAGCCTATTCTATCCCATGGACAGATTTTTACAAGGACACTGTTTGTCATTGCAAAAGTTATTTTTCAATATAAATTAGATAACACTCTTTTGGAACATATAGCAGATCACCATAATCTCACTGCTGCCCACACTACACACATATTATCAAGATTGTATGATACTGTTTCATTAGATTTCCTCGAACACAGTTTGATTTTTAATGTGCCTGTGTCTCTGTATTAGTGTGAGCCCACAGATGGCCGCCCTGTGTAATGGAGCCAAGAAACCTGAGGCCAGTGATCTGGTTGTAGACCCCCGGCCGCCTCCTGCCAAGCTGGCTCGACTGGAACAAAACGGAGCGGGACCCTCGACGCAGGAGAGGAGCTGTCAGGGGAGTCCTGTGGCCAAAAACCCCTGCCTGTCCCAGAAACCCACCCCAGTGAGGCCCCAGAGCAAGAGCTGGCACAGCAAAGGTACATGGGATTACAGACTGGGTTTTCAGTGCATTATGACTCCTGTGTTATCCGATATGTCTAATAACTGTTTGTCCATTACCTCAGGGAGCCTGCTGCCGGTGTTCTGTGTGGTGGAGCACAGAGAAAACCCTCTGGAGGTGGAGAGGAAAGAAGAACACGCTGAGTTTGTGTTGGTCAAGAGAGATCTGCTGTTCAACCAGCTGATAGAGATGGCTCTGCTGACACTCGGCTACTCACACAGCTCTGCTGCACAGGCCAGAGGTACATCACAGACGCTTGCAAAGATAATCAATTACATACAAATTGGTTATTCACATTATTCATAATTGTGTTACTGTGTTCAGGTCTGATCCAGGTGGGCAGGTGGAACCCGGTGCCGCTGTCCTGTGTGACAGATGCTCCTGATGCCACCGTGGCTGATATGCTGCAAGATCTTCACCATATTATCACACTTAAAATACAGCTGCACAGGTAGGGGGATCAAATCTATTTTAGTTGCTGTCTACAGTTAAGATTCAAACCACATCCTGTCCGTGGATTTACAATAATCAGGCGGTGTGAATGTGACCCTTAGTGGCAAGGCTGGTTTCTTTATTTTCCAGCCTTTCACCATAGTGCATGCTGCAGAAGCCACCACCTGGTATTACTTGTATTAAGAAAGGGAAATGACCAAAGGGCATGGGCAAACCAGACCCAGCAGGGAATGATACATCTCTTGTTTTATTCAATCTGGATGCCATTAGATTAGATTGAATGGGCGATTTTGGTTGCTTGTTGCAATTATTATGTATGAGTTATAGTGTATAATTTTAAAAAAATCAATGCCCAATTTTTTTTAGGCGGTTTAGTTGCACAACTAATAGAAGTTGCGTCAGATCCACCATGAGTGTCAGGACGTGTGCTGCACATTTATCATCACAAGACACAATAGCTCATTTAATATTTGAAAACCACAGGTGATACCTATAGAATTAACAATGGAAGGCAGTAACATGAATTCAGACTTCATTAACTTTATTATTTACAACCCACTTTTTTGACTGTGACATGGCAACATGTATATGTGTGTTCACATGAGTTTCTTCTATTCATTTTTTTAATAATGTATTTCATACACAGCCCAGACAATAATTGGCACTCTTGAAACTGTTGTGTTTGAGACTGGATGATGTTCAGTTTACAAGAAGAAATATTCAGCCTGTGAAAATAGTTGTGGCTCTGAAAAAGAGATTTCTTAAATCTGAGGAAACAACCCGAACAAGACATCGGGGTCTTATCAACGATGCCATAAAGTTACATTGTGGGAATTATAGATACAGCGTTTTAAGGGCTTTAACCATAGAGGATACTAAAAGCCAGTTTCTTGATTTTCACAACTTTATGGAAGTGCAACAAGAAATCACTGGACTTAAAGGGAAATATATAAACATAATTCTATTGAAAGTCAGAACAACTGTGAAAAGTATGTGCATACCAATCTGTGGGGTGATTGTATGGAATGGTTTGGAGCAGGAGTTCAAACAAAGCACAAATATAATTCAGTTTAAAAGGGTGTACAGAAACACTTTTTTGGAAAACTATGAGAATGAAGAAAGGTGATTGAAGATGAGAAATTATTGTAATGTCTGTATAAATGTAAATATATAAGTAGGAATAACTTGCAGAAATGATTTAAAGGATAATCATTGATCAGCAGTACGTAAGGGGTGGGAATTAATAAGCATTTGCTTCCTCCTGCTTCCTTTCGGACATAATTATGATGTATTATTATGAATATATTTTTTGAATATATAAATATTATTATGAATATTTTGTTGAATATATAAATATGACTATTTGTTGTTGAATATATAAATATTATTATGAATAGTGATAAATACTAAATGTGTTACTTTAATCTGTTCGAAATGATGATGGAAATGAAATGAAGTGTTTCCTTTTCCCTTTGACTAGCTGTCCCAAACTGGAGGACTTACCACCCGAGCAGTGGAGTCACTCCACGGTAAGAAACGCTCTGAAGGAGCTCCTGAAGGACATGAACCAGAGCTCCCTGGCCAAGGAGTGCCCCCTGTCCCAGGTACAACACACACACACACACACACACACACACACACACACACACACACACACACACACACACACACACACACACACACACACACACACTCACTCACTCACACACAACAACAACACACACACGCTAACACTCTGACACACTCATCTGTCTTTATTATCCTATTTACCTGGGGGTCTTTTTAATAACACAGATCTGAGTTCATTAATATCAGATGTGTGAACAGCTGAGACACCCAGGCCGCCCATAGCAGGAGCTTGGAAAATGTAATGAATTTCTATTGTCTTTTCCCCTCTGTTTCAGAGTATGATATCATCTATTGTAAATAGCACTTACTATGCAAATGTCTCAGCTGCCAAGTGTCACGAGTTTGGTCGATGGTACAAGCACTTCAAGAAGACCAAATGCTTCAAGGGTGAGGGTCTTCAATCAATTCTGCAAACATTAAGTGTGCCTGATAAGTCTCACAGCATGTCCCTAATCCATACTACATACTTATTCTATATGGTATGTAAAGTACTGTATGTAGACGTCATGACAGTATACTGTTTTAGAAGTTAGACCAACTATGTTATACTTACAGTAAGTCATGAAATATGTGCAACACAGACATCTAGATGTTTCCAGTGGTGTCTCTCTTGCACTGTGGAAGAATAGAGTGAAATGCCTTTAAGACCACAACCACTGATGAGTTTCCCTTTGGCCAGGCTGATGGTGTTAATGTCTCCATCAACCTCTTTTTTCTAATTTACTTGTAAGCAACTACCTTTTTAAAGAGGCATAAAAGCTAATTACTGACATATTTGGTGTCTTGAAACAAAACGTGTCCAAATGGTGTCCACTGGCAGCTCACTCAAAAATCTACCATATTTTGTTTGCATGCTTTTAAGTATACTTCATTTTAGATACATGTTACCCTAATCCTAACACTCAAACCTGCTAGGGAATTAGTATCTAGTTTTATTTAGGACTCACTGTTTGCATTTGATGTGATAATAATGTAACATCTGTCTTTGCTTTCCCTGCACCAGATATTGACAGATTCTCTGACCAGACTGCACATATCACCCTCACTCAGCAGCCAATCACAAGCAGCCCTGCTGATCAGAGCCCAACCATGTTTTTCTCTCATGGAGAAGTAGCCAGCATATGTGGCCGGTCCCCGCTCCTCAGGCGCCCCCCCGGGTTGGTAACCCAGCCATTAAGCTCACAAATGGTCAACCAGCAGCTGGTGATGGCTCAGTTTCTCAACCAGCAGTATGCTGTTAGCCGCATGCTAGCTGGCCAGGGTCTCTCACCGTCCCCACAGCAGTTTCTCAACCACCCGCCGGTAGCGATTCCTCCCCCTCCTCCAATGGTTTTCTCCAAAGCCCCTGATTCCCAAGCCCCACAGCAGGCCCAGTGCTGCCCAGGAGGAGGCCCTTTAGCCGGGACGCAAACCCAGACATTGGCTGGGTCTTCTGTTGGGTCGTCAGACGTGCCATTTGAAATCTACCACTGTGTGAGGGAGGAACTGAAGAGAGCAGGCATCTCTCAAGCTGTCTTTGCACGAGTGGCCTTTAACAGGACCCAGGTACGGAAGTAAGGGGGTACGGAGACTGTGATCTGCATGAGAGGTGTTGAAAATCAGAAGGGGTTGCAACTGCTTGTGGGTGATTATCGTTTGGGACTGTTTTCTGCTGTTAGGGTTTTAGTAAAGAGTGTTCTGTGAATGTGTGTTTGATGGTTGGCACATTGGCATGGCCTTTGCCGCAGTGCCCCCTCCCCCTATCCATGTGTGTACGCATGTGTGTGTGTGTGTGTGTGTGTGTGTGTGTGTGTGTGTGTGTGTGTGTGTGTGTGTGTGTGTGTGTGTGTGTGTGTGTGTTTTTGCCAGCCCTCTGCAGCACAAAGCTGGTGCCAGCACTGAAGCAGCTGCTGGGCCAACTCATCACAACCCCGTGGAGGGAAACTGTCTCCCTCTCTACCTCTTCTTCTGTTGTACTGTCCCTTCATCGTTCAACCTTTCCCTCTGAAGACCCCTTGAACAGTTTAAAAAAAAAAATCTTTCCCTTTGTTCTTCCATTGGTCTCCCTCATTTTATTTCCATATTTCGCTTCTAACACTAAAATGCCACGTAATCTGTGTCTATCATCTTACATTCACCACCACACCCACATAAAGGGGCTCAGAGGACAGGCTAAGCCCATTGTTATTATTATTATTACCGTCATTATCATTTCCATCACAATAAGCAGAGCTAGCTATTATCCACCCCCATGTTTTCCCACTGCCAAGTCCAAGGTGCTCCGGTGCCAGCCATACAAGTTGGGCATGATGCCAAGATGCCATATAGAAGTGATGGGAACATTTGTCATTTGGCGATTCACCTTAAAGCCGCCGTCTATTTGGAGAGAGGGGTTTGCTGGGTGGATCCAAAGATGATCCATGATTTGAATAAAAAGCCTGTTTCCTTGCTTTCCATTTCACTACCAGCATGAAATCTGATTTCTTTTCAGGACGGAAGCCCAACAATCAGCATGTTTAAAGGCTTTCCTGCATACATAGATACACCCAGAGTTTCACAAGCTCTACAGGCGAGTGGCGTGCTTAGGACTGACTGGGGAACTGGCTCTGTATCATATATAGCTGTGAAACATTAAACCGCAGGAACTTGATAAGGTGCCTCTTGGAATGGGATCCAAATATGGATATAAGGAGCTTTTCAAAAAAACCTGGAGGCACATGAGAAACGTTGAGTTAGCCACCTTAACATGAAAAATATAGGCAGTTCTATATTTTCCTAAAATCTTAAACATTGATTTCAAGTGTTTTTTATTTGATGCACAAAAAAGGAATAAACAACAGCCTCAAGATCATTTAGATGGTTACTTTATACACCAGCTTTCCATTTATTCGAATAGTAATATGAAGCCACTTTACATCAATATGCCTGAATGCATTTGACATGTGAATTTATAATTTATTGTGTATTATTTCCCCTATACCAATCGATGAGTAACTTGTGTGTTTGTGTGTCTTTACCAGGGTCTGCTGTCTGAGATTTTGCGGAAAGAGGAGGACCCTAACCACGCCTCCCAGTCTCTGCTGGTCAACCTGCGGGCCATGTACAGCTTCCTGCAGGTGCACGAAGCTGAGAGGGACCGCATCTACCTGGAGGAGAAAGACAGAACCTTGACTGGATTCATCCCAGGCTGTAATAACACGCCACCGAGATCCACACAGGTCAGCCTGCAGACAGGAAATCAGTGTCACAAAAGCTGCTGTGAAATGTTTGAACTGATGTGTTTCTTCTCATGGAAGAGCAATGGAATAGGGAAGTGGAAATAAAAGACAAAGAGTGCTAAACAATTCAAATGTACTGTATGGATGAATCTTCATTTACCAAAGACAGGTAAAGGTCATAGTCAACAGCAAATCTAAATCATCATATCAGGGAGTCGTTGTGAATGTCACAAACCCCTGATATACTGTACTTCACATATTGCAAAAATAGATACTGTATGAACCGTGTTGTGGCAGTAGGTTAGTCTGACCCGACCAGCTTCCTCTCTAGCCATGTTTTTAATGAATCCTCACTCATAGCTTATATTTCCATTCTGATATGTTCTGCTGCTGTGCTCTACGCTGCGGCTCCACCTCGGAACCTGGAGAGGTGCATGCATATATACATGAAGTTGCCAGCTGCTTCTCCTGCCAGGGAGGAGCTACATTTCCACTGAGCATCTTGTGCATTTGTTCATGTTTTCCACCCAGAGTACACCCCCTAGGGTTTGTTAAAGGACAGCATCCGTCACTGGCTTCCCATTTCCTAGTCAAAACCCACTTCTGATAAAGAAAATACGAAACAATACTTTTTTAATTTAAGAGAAAAATAATGTAAATCTGTGTTGTTCCTCTCAGCTGTAATGATAAACATAAATATTCTGCTAACCCTCCCCCCCTCACTGCCTGCCATCATGAATGTTTAAAATATACAAATATAATGTATTCAAGTTTATATTTCATCACCACACGGTTTGGAGGTTTTTGAAAAAGGGCCATATCCCAAAAATACAATCTATTTGGCATCTTTCACTGGATCCGAAGAAACGTTAGGCTATCGCTAACAGTGGCAAAGCAATTTATAGTCTGTACCCTCTATACGTGATTGGCTTGCTGATAAAAGGATGTTATTGGATTTGGAAATTAGACATTTTAATTTGACATTTTTTATTGTGGTGAATTCCTGAGCACATTTTGTTAACTAGCTTACCAAAAAGCTAATATAATCAATCATTTGGTAGTACCTACATGGCCAACTGGAAGTCACTGGGTTGACAGTACCTCCTTTAAAAGTGTGTGTGTCTTAGCTCTGTATTTGATTATTTCACATCGCAGCAAATGCCGCTAAAGCTTACTAACTTGTCTTTGTGTCCTCTTGTGTATCTCTTCTTAGGCGAGACTGTCCCCAGTTTTAGGAGACAGAGGGTTGAGGACAGACAGCTGTGTACTCAATGTGAGCGCTTCTATCTACGAGGACATTCAGCACGAGATGAAGAGAGCCAAGGTGTCTCAGGCTCTGTTTGCTAAAGTTTCCGTCTCCAAGAGTCAGGTACTTCTGGTGTCCGATCTTTAACACACACATATCGCATCCAATAGTTTGCACTGCTTGATTGTTCAAATGCAGCTTCCATGATGAGATAAATCCATCTTCTCATTTAAAGCTGGGATAACTAGTGTGTGTAGAAACCCAGATAATCAACCCAGCAGCTGTACTCTGCAGAGGACTATCATCGGTGCATCAGGCTGCTATTGTGTCCTAAATTATCACTTTAATTGTCGCACTACAAAAACCCGTGCACACACACATACATACACACCACTTATTTCTGCACATAGACACACTGAACGAGTACATGCATGTGCAAGCAATCCCAAAAACACACACATACACCCTGGCAAACAAATGCACTAATATGCATACACACACACACAGGCATGATTCACATTTTTATTGTTCTCATTTTTATGGCGGCCCCATAAGCTTGTTATTGCCTTTTGTTTTGAGGATAATTTCCCTTCATGGAATGGGGGGATTTCAGCTGTCTCATTTTCTCCTCCTCTCGTGTATGTCTCCAGTTTTCATTTTCCTTCCTTTCTTTTTTTTTTCTTTCTTTCTGTCTTTCTCTCTGACTTTCCTTCTCTCTCCCTTCTCTGTACTCATCATGAAGCGGTTTAGAGGTCGTTCAGCGGTCAGCCAGTACAGACAGGTGGTCCAAAACCCCTGAGGTTTTTTTCCCATCTCTTCGCTGGCCTCCCTTTTTACTTCACTTTCTCTATGTCCTCTTTCTCTCTCTCTCTCACGCTCCCTTTCTCTCTATATTACCCGAGTGTTTGGCACGCAGAACCATGCTGGATCTCTCTGTTCTATCTGCACTGTGCATCTGGATGGCATTGTGTGCTAGACTTGGGCAACAGCCAGGTGTGAGTGTGTGTAGGTGTGTGACCGCGTGCTGGTGTGTGTGTGGATTTGTGAATCTGTGTGTGTGTGTGTGTGTGTGCTTTTCAGCGTGCTTGCAAATGTGATCATGCTCCAGTTCATGAATTTGAAACTAGCTTGGCTTTTTGTTACTCAATCTGCCACTCACAAGTTTCTTCCCTTCTGTCGTGATGCAGAAACCAATTTGGGTTAATAGGAAAATCTCTCCATCATCTTTTGGCTTTGCTTTTCAACATAACCCCTTTTTTGATCAATTATTGTGAATTTATAGTTTATAGAGCAGGGAAAGGCTGAAATTAGACCTTAACTTAGCAGTTATTACTACTTGTATCTTCTTAAATTCCGATTAGTCACAAAATGGATGTGAGGGTAAATGAAAAAAACAACTGCAAAAGCTAATAGAAATATTACATTTTTAAAGAACAATGCTGCATATTTATGTGACTCTAAAATAGATTTAATTTAATTTCCATCTTTCTTTCGAACAGATTAAAAAACAAATGTGAAAAACAGAATACCGTATTGTTAGAATACAGTATTTATCACTATTCATAATAATATTTATATGTTCAACAAAAAATTGTCATATTCAACAAAATATTAATAATAATAATAATAAATCATATGTCCAAAAGGGCGCAGGAGGAAGCAAATAATTATTAATTCCCACCCCTTACGTACTGCTGATGAATGATTGGATAATCATTTCTGCAAGTTATTCCTACTTACATATTTACATTTATACATACATTTACAATAATTTCTCATCTTCAATCACCTTTCTTCATTCTCATAGTTTTCCAAACAAGTGTTTCTGTACACCCTTTTGAACTGAATTATATGTGTGCTTTGTTTGAACTCCTGCTCCAAACCATTCCATAACATCACCCCACAGATTGTTATGCACATACTTCTCACAGTTGTTCTTACGTAGAGTTGTTTCAAATGTAGATTTCCTCTCAAATTATAAACCAAATGAGTTAAAATAATGTTCAATATATTAGTGACCCGGCCACGATCGAAATTACATGACAAGTATGTTGACTTCATACATACAATAAAATACAAAACGTGTCCATGCATTATTTGAAGAGGTTAAATATACACATAGAGTGTATAACAAACACTGACAAAAAAAGTTAAAAATAATAAAAATACTTAAGGCGAGACACGGCAGGCAAAAACATCGTTTTTCAAGCACTGGTCAATTTTGAGATTTTGTGCTATTTTGATTCTATAACAAGTTTTCTTTCAGGCTTTTGGAAGGAAAACGTACAAAATACACATTTAAGTGTTTATTTGACTATAGTTTGTCTATTTGCGTCAGTAGATTTCTCCTAAATTCACCAAAAGTTAGCTTTCTAACGTAACATAAAGTACCGCGACCACTGTGTGCACCATGTCAACAGAGATATCGGATATCTCTGTTGACATGGTGCACACAGTGGTCGCGGTACTTTATGTTACGTTAGAAAGCTAACTTTTGGTGAATTTAGGAGAAATCTACTGACGCAAANCGGACATCGGCAGTCCCTTCAGACAGACAGGTAGCAGCCCCTCCCACTTTCCTGTCCCATGTTATGGGAAACAACGCAAATGTGTGGGTGACATTATCATGTAGAAGGAATATAGCTAAATATATGCTAACTTCCCAAAGTCCATTAACATCCATCCAAATCCTAATCTGTACACTTGTACAATTAAGATGAACAACGTTTTAACATTTTAAAACTGATATTCTCACATAGTGTTTCCTCTTGTTTAGCTTTTGCCTAAACTGATAATTGTTTTTAACATTTTTATTGAGGTCAATTTAACACTAGAACAAACAAATGGACTTCAAATCCCATCGTTCTTGAGCTTATTTAGAGTGAAAATGTTAAACTGAATACTGTGAATTATATTATGCACATAAAAAGCAGCTTTGTGTCCAGTCAAGCGCCCTGTAAGCTTTCAAAATGAAATGAGAAATGACATTATACAGCTCTGTTTAGATGACGACAAAGTGTTGTAAAATAATAATCATAACATCCTCTCGCTTGAATGTATCTCATCAAATAAAATCCGTAGAATTACTGCTGCGTGTCACACAAATGTCTCGCTAAGAAACCTCTGTGATCTTAAGCTGTGTTATGGTAAGTAGTCGATGGAGAGCCAGTTGAATAAATGAAAATACTCTACTCTCGTTTAATACTCTCTTGGGAAGTAAACACTATTTTTAAACACATGTTGGTTGGAAAAGCTTTTATTTTGAAGCAACGGTATACAAAATATGTGTACTACCTCTTGTTGGTGTATATTTATGTGGCTACCTTTAAAAACTGTTCGTCATGCTACATGTTGACCACACTAGCTGTCTGTATAGAGAAGTCTTGTTGAAACATATATTGGTAGGAAAAGCTTTTATTTTGAAACATCGGTTCATCCAAATCATAAAACATATTTTATACCTCTTGTCTGTGTCGAGACATGCAGATAGGTTAGTGTTTATTTTGATATTTTTTGAGGTTATTCACTCGACTTTTTGATCTATTTTCATTGTAATCAATCTCTCCTTAATGATTGGTTCCATGATCAAGTAAAATATGATCATTTTTTTAATCCGGCTACCTTTTAACCAACCATTTGACCTGTTCATCATACTACATGTTGACCACACTAGCTGTCCGTATATTAGGGAAGTCTTGTTGAAACATATATTGGTCGGAAAAGCTTTTATTTTGAAACTTTGGTTCATCCAAATCATCAAACATATGTTCTACCTCTTGTCTGTGTCTAGACATGCAGATAGGTTAGTGTTTATTTGTCATTGATGGAGGTATTTTGGATATTTCGATACATCTTGTTAAGAAAATGCTCTATTCTAAGACAAATAGGTAGGAAAAGCTTTTATTTTGAAACTTGTTTGTCTCGGGACATATTTTGGGTATTTTGAGAATATTCACTGGACTTCCTTATCACTTTTCATTGTAATCAATCTCTCCGTATAGTCGGAATGATTGGTTCCCATGATCAACCAAAACAATATGATGAATTATTCAACCTGGCTACCTTTCTTAAATCTTTCATCTGAAGCATTGGTTCACACAAATTACACAACATATGTTCCTAGTGTCTGACCATGCAGATAGTTTGGGGTTTATTTTGTCTTATTTTTCAAAAAATGTTGTGACCATTTTAAACAAGTTCCCTGTGTCTGTATTGTAGCAATTTCCTAAATCTTGCATTCAGTAATAGAACATGACAGCGAACCAAATGCCTTCCTCTAAATATGTTAGAAATAAAATCCCATCAAAAGCAATCAGCATAAACTCCCAGAATCAACTGTCTTCCCTAAGTAGGCAGTTTTATTCTAGGAAGTTAAAGCTTTATGGGAATTAATCTGGCAGAACAATATTAGTGAGCTGTTATGAGCAAATGTCAATTTGCAGAAAGCAATGGCAATATTATAATGGAGCGATACCAGTTCATACAGTTTTATAGAGGGATATCTGGTAGAAAAACATCCCCAGGCAGTGATTCTATGTGTGGACATTATGATCGCCACTGATGGCAAGTTGTCTGACTGCATAATATTCAGCTGAAGGAATTTGACACTTGCAGCAGATTGAGGTGGATGTTTTGAGAGTAAGGTCATGCAGGGGGCATAAGACATATATTTACTTTAAGCAAGTGATGGTGAATGATGCCTAGTCTGTAGATTTAAGTAAAACTCAACTGTTGAAACTCTATTTGAGTTTCTTTGTACTCTATATACATGTGTTTTTAACTCTTATAAGGGCACGCACATATACATATTTCAGAAAATGTTAGTTTTTTGCTAATGGATAGGCAAAAATTAGGGACTACAGATGAAAAATAGCCTCTTGGCTAACTCTGGCACATTTACAGCAATGTCAATGAATGTGCACTGTCCCTGTTAAATAAATGAATAAATAAATAAATAAAATGACACAGTTTCATGATTTATTTCAGAATATAACTTATGATTTCCAACTTATTATATATGGCCCATTTAGGGTATATTTTATATAATCAAACCTTTATTAAACCCATTTAACACCCTCGTTGCACCTATATTACAACCACGTTACACTTCCAGTATTCACACATTGCAGCCATGTTACACCCATTTAACACTCATAATAAAACACCCATATTACACGCATGTTACATCCATGTTACACCCATTTAACACTCGTAACACACCCATGTTACACTAGCTTAACACCCATTAAGCACCCAAATAACACCCATATTACACCCTTGTTAGACCCATATTACACCCACGTTACACTTCCATTATTCACACATTACATCCATGTTACACCCATTTAACACTCATAATAAAACACCTATATTACACCCATGTTACACTAGCTTAACACCCATTAAGCACCCAAATAACACCCATATGACACCCACGTTACACTCCCATTATTCACACATTACAGCCATGTTACACCCATTTAACACTCGTAACACACCCATGTTTTACTAGCTTAACACCCATT
>NW_011369951.1:1810295-1816379 GCF_000735185.1 Notothenia coriiceps
CGTGGAGGGAGTGGAGGGAGGGAGGGAGAGCAGCGGAACTTCACAGTCTAATCTCCCGATCTGATATTTTTATTTTTTATTCAATCAATATATTTTTGCAAAGTGTGCACAAACAGCAGTACCGTAATTTTCGGACTATAAACCGCGCCTTTTTCCCTATTTTTCGACGCTGCGGTTTATATAACGGTGCGGCTAATCTATGGATTTTTACAGCTAACGGCCAACACCTTTAACTCTATGGGCTCTATGGCCGGTCCGCGGACCCCCACCTTTAAGCGGCGGGTTCCAGCAGGAAAAGCTGGAGGCCGGAAAAGAGTGAGACAGGTAGCGCGCAAAAGTAAAAGTGGAACCGAGAGTGGTATGCCGCTGCTGCGGTTTATATTCAGGTGCGGCTTATAGTCCGAAAACTACGGTAGATACTATTCATTTATTTAAAAAAAAAAAGAAGCATCCCATACAAAGGGCACTATCTGTGGAGGGAGAAAAAGGGCAGGGGCTCGAGCCCACTTTGAGGTCTATGTGTGCAGGTGCCTGCTAACCCAACACTAATCTAATATGTATGAGTTATGAGTCCTGCTGCAAAGCCTATGGAACAATATAATGGATCACTGGAAATGTGGCCAAGAAGGAAAGCCAGCTTTAGACCAGGTGGAATTTGAAAAATAAATGATATGTACCAAATGCTCCACCTGTGCAATAATTCATGTTGCTCAGAAACAGTTTATTGTTCCTCACCTCAGATTAATGTTGGAAAATAACTAGCTGGTTGGCAAGCTAAGGTGAGATAATGCATTTTAAAGTATCATTCGTTCTTTTAACCAGCTAGTTATTTTCCAACATTAATCTGAGGTGAGGAACAATAAACTGNCCTATGAGGGGTGGTTTAGAGGACACTCCCGGCCTGGCGGAGCCTGGGAAGGGGTGGATTTTTGGAGGCGTGACAGGATCCTGGGAGGGCTCGACTTCTGCCCCCTTCTTACCTCGCGGCTGCGGCCGCGTCTCGCCCTGCTCTCTCTGGGGAGCTGTACTGAGCTGCTGCCCCGGGGGGAGCTTATGCCGGAGACCTGGTCTTGGAGAGCTCTCGGAGCTAGAAGAGAGTGGAGGGCATGGGCTGTGGGAATGCCCTGGCTGCAGGAGACCGGGCGATGAGGAAGTCTGCCTCTTTTGATAACCGCTGAAAAGGGAGCTGACCGGGGATCGAGATTTCCAGAGAAGGTTCGTGATCCAAATTGTTCCCGAGTTGGACATCTGAGCTAATGTTTTTTTTACAGTTTTTCTCACGGAGAGGAGATGCATTGTAGTACTACCACGGCGTGTGGTCACCTGACATGACAACTGACAGGAAGGAAGAGCAGGCATTTAAGGAATTTAACGTGTGGCAGCAATTGGCTGCTGAGGGGGTGGACGCCCACGCACTTAATGCAGGGGGGAGAGACAATAGAGTGACGTGTAAGTGACTCATTGTTAGGGTCTTGACTTATTGGAACTTTGCGCTAAAGCTTTCATCATTCATAACCAAAACCTTTTTGCAGGATTCAGATTTGGGCATTTTCTGTAAAGCTTCAAGGGTTTACCCATTCTCCATTCAGGTAGGACAAACATCGTAATGGCTCTTTAAATGCAAAATAACTGGCGCAGGTAAAGACTTTTGGCAGTGGCAGGATAACAGGACAATGGTTGGAGAGGAACTTTCCAAAAGAATGAATCTAAAGCTGGTGAGAGCGATGATGAATCTGGCAGCATCAGTTATAAGGCTGTCGTGAGTTCTACCAAAGCGTTATGGATTTAAATTCACAATATCAAGCACACCTGGAAAAGCGGCCTTAGCTCCCTGCAGCTAAGTGAGAGTGCTTATAAGTTTTACACACATATCCTTTTCTCTTTCCATCCGTTACACACACATGCAAAACACATTGGGGGACAGCAGCATAATTGTGTGTGTGTGTGTGTGTGTGTGTGTGTGTGTGTTGTGGATGTGTGTGTGTGGTGTGTGTGTGTGTGGTGTGTGTGTGTGTGTGTGTGTGTTGTGTGTGTGTGTGTGTGTGTGTGGTGTGTGTGTGTTGTGTGTGGTGTGGTGTGTGGTGTGGTTGTGTGGTGTGTGTGGTTGTGTGTGTGTGTGTGAGCCAGAGTGGATTATTGCAATCCGCGGCTGCATTATTGATTGTCGATTCCCCAGGGGTTATGTGATACAGACTGACCATGTTGATTTTAACTTCTCACACACACATACATACTCTCGCCTCACTGCAGTCACTTGAGTACTGTGAGGTTCAAGGTTACAGGAGTTTTTGTGTTTGTAGGGTTTTAATGATATATAGAGACTCCCTCAAAGCCACAACCACACACACACACACTAACACACACACACACACAACACATAAGGCGCTTTCACAACCGCAGTACTTTTCCCACAAGAGGTTCATCAGAACTTAGTTATGAGAACTCTTTAGTTCTCATGAACTAAGTACACGGATCGCTGTCCAGACCGGAAAAGTCCCTGAGGGAGGATTAGGCAAATGAAGCCGCTTTCGTCACTTCTTCTTCTTCTGATTTACTTTGAGGCCGCAAACAACTTCACGCCGTATACTGCCACCTGGAAGTCCCCGGGATTGGGGACTGGCTTTCAGTTAGAGCTGCTGGGACTCCCAGGCAGCTTCTACTGAAGCCTTCCGAGCTTAAATCGGCCAGAATGCCGATACCTTCCTCATCTCCACCTCGCTTCCCATATTTTATTTGTGTTGCCCATAAGTTAGTCTTCTTGCGTCTGTGACGCTCGGGCTAATGTAAATAATGCTAATAGAAGATAATAAAATGGGCGGCTTCACAAAAACTTTCATGGAGTTTTACGAGGCTTGGTTTGCAATCCGCCCAGACCAACAGAAATAGGAACCTTTTTTCTCCCACGGAAAGTCCCTGCTCTCTAGGCAGGGGACGGAAAAAGGGGGTAAAAGCTTCTCATGAACTATTTTTAGTTCGGCTCTTTTTGATGGTGAACGCGACATTTTGGAACGGTATATTCGGGAACTTAAAGTTGGGGAAAAGTTAATGCGGGTGTGGAACGCGCCTATACACACTCTAAAATCTGAAGCTATTTTGTAGTACAACCTAGTAAACTTTTTGTCTTGTTTATTCATTACTTGGATTGCTATGCACATTGTCATATGTGTATGTTCATGTAAATGAGGATTTACTAAAAGCTATCATAGATACAGTTGAGGCTAAATTATTAGGCCCCAGGGTTATGGACATTTTCCTTAAAATTCTTCCCAAATGTTTCCAGTATTGATAAAACTTAGATATAATCAAACATTCACAGGCTATTTAGTAGCTTTTTGGTACATTTTGAAAATAAAATACCCGTTTTAGGCTGCTTATATCAATATAGTGAAAAATGGGTTGGTCAAAAAAATATTAGCCCCCATGGTGAATTTTGCTTTCAAAACACACTATCAATCAAATCAGCTTTTCAAAACCACCACCTTATCAACCAATCAGCTTCAAAGACACACCTGGAGCCATTCAATCAGCATAAAGGACTCCAAGAAACAGAGCACTTGAATTTACCTTATTGAGAGGGGACTATCAGGGGGCTGCACATGCGCACCTGCGCACCAGTAAGTGATGACAATGGGGGATGTTGGTTATCTGGCACCCGCAGGCTCACAGCCAAAATGCGAGGGAAGAGAGGAGGTGCACTTTGGTACCGGCGCTGTTGTTATTAGAATCTGGGTGTGCTCTAACGGATATAAGAAGAAGATGTTTCTACAATAATGTGGAGGGAGGTTCCTCTCCAGTTCAGACTGACGAGGCTGATAACACAGCTCAGTGAGGTAAAGGACTCTTGAGTGTTTAGAAAGTTCACTTTAGTCTAAGTTCAAACGGTTTTGGTCACAATTTAATGTATAAACACATATATTTCCAAGGCACTCCTTCTATAATTATTGGGATAAACAGGTCTGAAAATCATTTCACATGAATACTATGGGACGGTAACCAAAAATTATCCTAGTTAGGGTAAAATAAGATATGAATGAACAACACAAATAAAATAAGTTACACTCATTTGTTATTGGCTATGGTAGGTTATTGCTTATGTTCACATACTTATTTGATTACATCCACTTGTCTAAGATGACAACAGAGACTTTCGACCCAAAACCAGCTGCTGACTTGTGGATGCAAGCAGCTAATGGCAGACTCAACCAGAGAGAAAAGAAGTAGGCCTACATCATCAGCTACCATGTCTGACAGAGAGGAAGACAGTGAGGAGAACAGTCAGGAGGGTAGTGATGACAGCTTGTAGGATTACTGGTCGTGCTAATGTTGCATGTGTGTTCTGTGTTCACCTCTGCATGTGTGTTCAGTGCCGTGTGTCTGGCAAATAAAGTCAAGACCCCCTCGAAAGTTACGGTTTATTTCATTTTAAGGATGAGCACCAAGCAACAACTCCAGGTGCTCCTTTGAGAACCAGGGCAAAAAAGTGATGTGCACCCCTGACTATACTACTACTCACCATGCCAAAGACAAAGGAAATCAGTCTTGAGCTCAGAAAGAAGATAGTGGAGGCTCATGATAAGGGGGAAGGCTTTACTGTTATTTCCAAGCGCTTCACAGTGTCTAGAACTGCTGTACGTTGCATCATTGCGAAGTACAAGGAGACAAATTATGTAAGAAACAAACCTGGGCGTGGTAGAAAGTGCAAGATTTCAAGAACTCTGGAGAGGAAAATAGTCAGCAAGAATCCCCGGACATCTGCCAAGATGATTGTTGCTGACCTGGCCTCTTCTGGAGTTGATGTTTCAAGGAACACAGTTGTGAGGGCTCTTCATCGTGGTGGGCTTCAGGGCCATCGTCCCAGAAGAACCCCTTTACTCAAAGAGCGGCATATCAGAGCCAGACTGAGGTTTGCCCTTGAACATTTGAAAGGTAAAGATGAGTTTTGTAAGTCTGTGCTTTGGTCTGATGAGACTAAACTGGAACTGTTTGGGCACATGGATGTTGCTTATGTTTGGCAAAAAAAGGGAGAGGCCTTCAACCCTAAGAACACATCATGCTGAGGGGCTGTTTTGCAGCCTCAGGCACAGGGAGCCTTGTTTGGGTTTGGGTGCAAGGCATCATGAAACATTTAAATGATGTTGACATTTTGAGGGATAATATGAAAAAATCTGCTCTGAGTCTTCGCTTAGGTCGTCCCTGGGTCTTCCAACAAGACAATGACCCAAAGCACACATAAAAATTGGTCCAACAGTTCCTAAAGGACACCAAAACCAAGGTGCTGTAGTCAGGGTTCCTGCAGGTTTCGCCAACTCAAATTTAAGACTTTTTAAGACCTTTTTAAGACCACTTTGAATCGAATTTAAGACCTATTCCCTAGACCCATAATTACTTACAAAGTAAATGTATTCATGTTCAACATAAGAACAATGACTGAACATAACAGCATAACAGTACAGAACTGTGTTAGCCCAAAAATGTGTGTGTGTGTGTATTTTAATCGCAACTACGATTTTGGCCTGCTACAATTACAAAAACAACATCGAAAAAAACAATTATTTAGCTTTGCTAGGTTTTGACAGTGACAACATATTTAATGTAATTAATTTGAGTCTAATTTATATTTATTTATCATATTTATATATGTTTAGTAGCTTGTGGAAGTGCGCTCCAAAATATTTGTTGATCTTGTTTATTGGTATTTATTATTTTTGATATTATTTAATTAATTTTTGTATTGCCTTTTCAGTTGAATTATACGTTCAGGGTAATCAACAGTTAAAAAGATAATGTTCAAATTATTATTTGTTTTAAAGTTCAATAAATGGATGTTTTCAAAGTCAATGAATAATCGTATTTAATAATCGTGATATCAATTATTGACCAAAAATAATCGTGATTATGATTTTTGCCATAATCGAGCAGCCGGTGTGTGTGTGTGTGCGTGTGTGTGTGTGTGTCAGACAAGAGCTATATTCAGAGCTCTGCTGCCTTGGCTACAATCTTTCATCATTGCTGTTGTATGATTGGTGTCAAAATCCCTCAAGAAACCTGTGCCAACCTAGTAAAGAACTACTCTAAGAGGTTGTT
>NW_011369951.1:1816424-1832808 GCF_000735185.1 Notothenia coriiceps
TTTATTGTATGTATGAATCACATAACTTGTCATGTACATTTCGATCGTGGCCCGGGTCCACTAATATACTTGAACATATTCTAACTCATATATGAATAATATATAAATTTGAGAGTTACATTTGAAAAACTCTACGTAAGCACATGATATTGTTTAGACTCCTGCTCAACACTCCATAACATCCACCACAGATTTGTTTTATACAGCATACTTTCACAGTTGTTACTTACGTAAGGTATGTTTCATGTGTTTACATCTCAATTATAAACCAAATGACGTTAAAATAAATTTCAATATGATTAGTGACCCGGCCACGATCGAAATTACATGACAAGTCAATGTTTGACTTCATAGCATACATAAAATACAAAACGTGTCGGCATGCATTATTTGAAGAGGTTAAATATACACATAGAGTGTATAACAAACACTGACAAAAAAAGTTAAAAATAATAAAAATACTTAATAAGTAATAATTTGGCTTTGTTTATATTATAGTCCCCCAATATGTTCCTGCTTTTTATACTTGCTAAGTTGCAGATGAACGTATTAAGGCCTTTGCATGCAGTGCTTAAAGGCGTGTTGCATGGTTATAGCTTAGCTTACCTTGAGAAGAAAATGTCTTTACAATCAAGTAGAAGCTCCATTTAAAGGAAGTAATCTGTACCCATAAACTTCTCCAGACATACTGTAGATGCCCGGTCTATCTATTTACCTGTCAAGCCCCTAAATCTTCATACAACTAGAATGTTAGAGATAATTTATTAAATGTTTGCATAGTGCTTTTAAATAAGTGTGAGTGTTCCTCCTGTAGGGCTGGCTGTGTGAGCTGCTGCGTTGGAAAGAGGATCCCAACCCAGATAACCGGACCCTGTGGGAGAACCTGTGCATGATCCGCCGGTTCCTCAGCCTGTCGCAGACCGAACGAGACGCCATCTACGAGCAAGAGAGCAGCAGCACGGCTCAGCAGCACTCTGACAGGCTGACACTGCTCAGCAACGACAGCACACTGGTGAGAGAGCAGAGACAAGATAAACACAGCATCACAACACACACACACACGCTGCTCTACACACTCTGACTCTGTATATCTTGCTTGTCAGATATAGAAACAGCTGTTAGGAATACATTAAAATGGAAACACAAGCAGCAAGGCTAGCAGATAAATAACTCTGGTTAATAACTTTTCTAAATCGTCATTCTTTTGTAGGGGAGCCTGCTCTTATCAAGAGGTGATCTGACTTTGTTCTTGGAGGCACTTCTATCTGTATAGGAGAAGTGATTTATTAGTACTGTAATATTATTCTTCCAGAAATGTTGAAAAGAATGTGTCACATTAAATGCCAATAGATCTCTGGGGTGTTCAAAGTAAAAGGAGCAGTAATGGCAGCTAAATGCCAAATATGTGCAAAAAAGAAAAAGATGATTGCCACGTTAGGCAATGATCTGTAAAGCTTATTAGTTACTAATCTTTCACATAGCTTCTGCATGGATAGATGGCTTGATTAAAACACAGACCTTATATTTAACATACAAAATTCCTATGTATATCTATAGTACACTATGTTACATTGAATACTATTGTATTTATAGCAAGACAAGAAGAATTTGTGTCTGCTGCCCTCGACCACACATACAGACACACGCTAAAAAGTACATACAGATTTAAAGAGCATATTTCATACACAGTTTCATATCAATTGCGTCAGTAGTTTTCCTTTATTTTGCTTACAGACAAGCATTACATCCCTGCCAGAAGTAATAAGTTGTTATTAATACAAATATGAAATCCAAAAAGAACAAATACAGCATTTTCCTCATATTTTCTCTTCTCCTCTTGTCAGTACCAACGCCACTCTCCTCTGCCGCAGCAGCACCATCTCCAGCCCCATCAGCCCCTGCAGCCAGAGGCAGGACCTCACCTGTCTCCACGGCAACCATGTGCTGCATCACCAGCAGAGTGTGAGGCAGGGAACAACTGGGGGCACGTGAGGGTGCATCTGCAGGGCAGGGGCAGCAGTAATGGAGAGAGGGGAGACAGTAAGGACTGGGTTGAGGGCGAGATGAGCATTTTCGGAGGGGACTGGGGTTGTACTGGGAGGGTGAGGGAGAAGGGTATGGAAAGTAAGGAGCAGGTGAGGAATGGGAGTGTTGGGGAGGAAGGGATTAGTGACATCATTAGAGAGTGCAAAGAGGAGGTGAAGCTCACTATGAAGTGGCCCAGCGTGAAGGATGAGGAGCGAGGTGAGGCTGGGGTGTGTTTAGAGGCAGATAGTGAGGTCCAGGGGTTGAAAGTGTCCCATGAGGCTCTGGGAATCCTGCAGAGCTTCATTCAAGACGTGGGACTCGACCCAGACGAAGAGGCCATACACACCCTGTCCGCTCAGCTGGGCCTGCCCAAACACACCATCCAAAAGTTCTTCAACAGCCAGGACCATGACCGGCATCCACACCACACCCAGAGCCCGAAACTGAGTCAAAAACACGGCTTCACGGACCCAAACCTCTCCCAGACAGTCATACCTGCAGAGGAACAAGAGGAGGAAGGTGATGGAAGGACTGAGGCAGAACTAAAGGAGGAGCAGGAGGAGAATCAAACGGGGAGAAATGAAGCAAACGGGATTGATGTTTTTAAAGATTCTGATGTTGGCACTCAAACCATTAGCACTATGAAGGAGGAGCACGAGAGCTACATATAAACTAATTCCATTAGACTTTTGCTATTTGCTATTGGTTGTCCTTAAATCCTGTGGAAAGACTAAAAGCTGACTTTCTACCACAGCCTTAAGGATGCTACTGCTACAATAGAAAGCTCTCATGTGATTTGACCCCTTCTGCAATTGAGACAGAACATAACTGTGACTATATGAGCAGATGATGTCTCAACACATTGGTTCTGTGTTGTGTCTGGATGAATGGGACCTGATAAAAGAGCCTCAGATAACATATCACTGTGTAAAAAAGGGTTATTATATTTGGTCGGTGAAATGTTCAAGCCAGAAATGCCTTGTAGAAAGTGGCACTGCCAATCTGTTTTTTTAAATATACTGTATACTTTGTTTTTTAAAATTGTGATTTGTGTTCAAATATTCGTAAATCATTTAAAACGGTTTCCTTCAGGAATCACACTGGTATATCTTACATTGTCGTTATTTGTCACATTGTAATAAATCCTGATTATGTTAGTTGAATTTGTAAATGATATATAGCATTTAATCCTTTCATAAATGACAGGAAAGTCTCTGCATTGTTACTGCAGTGTTTAACAAAGGTGACCGAATGAGTTACTGATTAATCTAAACTGCAAATCGCTCCTTTTTTGTTCAACTTTGATCACAGAGTTGGTAAAGATCTAATTTGCTCCTGAACACATCATAGTTTACATACAATGTTTCTGTTTATGCATGAACCTAAAAATCTCTCTCCTAAAATAGCTATGGAGTGTTTACACATCTTGCTGTTGTCATATTGTTCTTATTTACAGCAGAGACACAAAGCGTGCTGTATGGAGTGCACAATGTTCAATATTTCTTCATGAAAGAACGGGTGTGGACTAGAAGTGTGAGACTGAAGACGTGCAGTGTGTACATCAAATGTCAGCTCTATCATTTGTAAACATAAGGACGTATTCATAATTTGACTATGTGTATTGTGAAATTCAGATTTAACCATTTTTTTTCACAAACAATTTCACTGCGATAAATAAAAAAAATGTGTTTTGGGATGGAAGTAAAATGTTACATTTGAAATCCCTTTATTTTATTTATTTAACATCACCCACACAAACAGGGACATAATGTTTACTACCAGGAATGTCCGATTTGAACCTCATGTGATAAAATCTGCGGGAACACAGAGGCTGTGATAGCTTGGAGGGCATTGTGCTATTCCTTTTCTCTGGTTATTTTCCTCCTTAGTCGCAAAATATCAGCAGATGGTATTTGCACTTTGACTATATTTAGTGTGTACGCAATGTATAGAATTGGATTTGGGGACATTTGAGATTTATCAAGCAGGAAAGAATTTCCAAAACAAGTAAATAAGAGATGAAGCTCATTTATCAGAATGCTATTTTAGGATAAGCAGAAGCCAGCTGTAAAAGACCCATTAAAGATGAAATCAATCGTTGTGATGCTCACAGTCTGTACCAGAGTTAGGGATGATGAATTTCTGTTATATAACTACGTCTTTGTTGATGAATTGCTGTCATTGTTTCCATCCATGGGACAATATTCTACAGTGCTGATCTCTCTCTCTCTGTACCAGTGGATCTGTGTCTCTGCAATCACATGCCCCTCAGTGCTGACGGTGTTTCCTATCTGTCTCTTTTTATTCTTTTATTTTCCGAAGTTTCTATTTCTATCCATGTTTCCGTCTCTCACCCCTGACTCTCATCTGTCTCTCCTCAGGACTCTTCACAGTGCAGCTCCCCCACTATTCTCTGATAGTGCAACATTCAAGCCCCATTTCGTCAGAATATCTTCATAGAGTAATTCAATAAAGCTATGCCCTTTTTCTGTCATCTGTTTCCATGACGATACCTAAGTCTGGGCCAGTAAGGGGCCATGAAAGCCTCATCATCAGCAATATTAGCTATAATAATGATGATAATGGCGCTCTTGAAATGCCATGCCTGCGATGATGATGATGGTAATGGCAATGATGGTCATTATGTCTGCTTTCTGGTAACCCCCACTAACACAAAAACACACACACCAATGCACACGTTTGACTCAATATTGCTTTTTAATGTCATTTTTTTTTTCTTCACATGGACACCTGCTTTTTTTCTGTTGCATGACCATCCAGCTGCTTGGTTTTTGTGTCCTAGTTTTTCCTTGGGGCAACACTTTGTGATAAAGGTGTTTGATGCAAGCACTTTGCAGATAAAATGTACTTGTCTGACCTCAATTTTTTGCAATTAAGTCTCCATAAAACTGTCTTAATTAATAAACGTACCCTAATGTTTTAGAGCCCCGTCAATCTGTTGTATTTCTTCTTGTTAGTGTAATACAACACAACTTTGCATACATCTCTCTTTCATACTTTCTTTCTCATTGACACAAACTATGAATGTTTTTGTTAAAAACTAGAATATTCTAATTTATTATTGATACAAATGGGAACATCCTCGTAGTAACCTCAAACATTTTTTAAACATGTGGTAGGATTTACATGTAGTTGTGAGGGGACAGAGTAAAGGGAAATTCTATAACACATAGGTTTGAGCAAGCTCTCTGATTGGTCAATAGGCGTGTTTGATTCCACGATCAAACAACGATCAAATAGAACGTGCCTAATCACAAAGTATCCAGTGGCCTACACACGCCGCTAGCCTACCGAAACTACTTCCATGAGCCTACATCGTGTGGTTTCCATAGCGACGTTTAGCGACACACAGCCGTTACACTGTTATACATTGTCTCTCGTTGGAATTCGGTAGCTACAAAATGTCAGATTTTAAAGTTAATTTTGATTTGTTGGGGGGCCTCAGTATTGATGAATGGTTGGACATGGACACAGACCACAAAACCAACGAAAGATTTGTGGCTGTTTCAACTGACGAGTTGAGTGCGTTGGAAAAAAGTCGACTCCAGTACAGGCGTACGGACCTCGGCGCTGCCGCAGTACTGTCGTACCAATAATGACGTTCAAGAACGGCCTCTCGTGTGTGATTGCTTAAGTGTAGGGCTTCAATAAGGGGGTGTCAATTATCTGAAATATGCTCACCTAATTTCCTTTATGTTTCAGACCGTGTCGACATAACATAGATAAATGGGTTTGATAGGTTTGATTCCAATATCTACATTTATTCTTGAGCAAGATACTTACCCCAAGTTGTTCCTGGCATGATCAATGGTTTGTGAGTGTGTGTGAAGGATAGTCTCCCTTAGCAGGCGGCCCCTTGTGTGACATTAACTCATTGTGAATGAATGAGTTAATGTTTACTTGTATGTAAAACTGCAAAACTGCTATATAAATGCAAACCCTTTATCCTTTTAGTCTTTGTAGTAGACAAAGACTAAAAGGATTACATACAACTCAGTGTAATGCCTTAAAACAAGATGAGGCAGCCATTTTTAGTCATGTTTGAAAATGACTAAGACCCAGATACTTATTTAATTTATGTAAAGGTCTCAGCATTTCCACTTACTGCAGCCCTGCAGGCAGGTATCCTACATTTGAGACGCTGCAAAACAAGCCTTCACTCTGTGTTCACGTGATCAGTCAGCTGATCTCCAGCACATCCGCCTAACCCGCGACTGTTTACAAATCAGCAGACAGTCCGAGAGACACAGGATGAGGAGACCTGCGTGATCCCTACAGGTACCTGATACATACTGTCAGCCCTCAGCGGGTTATGGATAGCTATGTGACGTTACTGACACTTATATCAGCCTTTTGGTGTGTGTGAATTACGAGTGTGTCTCGTGGCTTGCTGCAGCTTGGTGTCGGAAGTGCAGACAGGCCCGTGCATCGGCTCGGTCACAACTTCCTAAAGTCACTTTACATTACCTGCTTCCTGACATCTGTAGTCACATTCCTGTCAACATTGATAACTACAGCTTGCAATTGTATGTTTATTTACCTAGTTTAGCCTACATTTAGCATTGTTAGCCGACCCAGGATATGAGCTAGCTTAGCTGTTGTTTGGCGTTTTGCCCTGCTGCTGGCATCGATAATCCATATGGTTGATATCACCATCGGTGTGCATGACAGAAGACGGACACTGCTTGTGTTTTACGTCAAATTATATATACATTGTCTGTGCTGGCTTTGGATAATTTGCGTCTAAACGGTTCCTCTTCTTGACAGGTTTAGTGTGTTGTGCCTTTTTTCCTCGGGCTGGCCCACCCTGCCTGACAGATTTAGTGATGTGTTCAGGGTAGTGCAGAGGTTTTGTAACAATCAGTACTGCCTGCCTGCATGCACGGTTTAATGCAGTTTCACACAAGTCTTCACACTTCCAATAACCAGTTCAGCACATACGTGTGTGCAGGGAGAGTATCGGCTGAATGTCTGCAGTACAGAGGAAAAACACTTTGACAAAGGCACAAATCAGGTGTTTTAGTGACCGTCACAGACTGCACAGTAGCTGTCTATTGTGTATGGAGACAATAGATAACATTTAATACATATATGGGAACTGTTTTTAATCTTTCTGAACTCCACTGCTGTTCCTACAAGTTTCTAAGTGTTTCTGCATGTTTTAAGCGTTTATTCTTGCACTGCAGGTTTTCCGCTGCTGCAATTATTCCCTACCTTCTTGGCTTTTGACATACTAACAATGTGTACTCATGATCACTCAGCACTGTTGCATACGTTTGTGATGTGTGAGCAGCTTTTATCAAATATCCTTTTGCAATTATCTAGCAATTCACAAGCAAATTTGAAGATTAGTCTGAAAACGTCTTGTTGATCATCTAACAACCCCTTAGATTTATCTCGTGACTTCTTGTGGAGATATAGACCCCCAGTTTAGAATCTGTACTCTAGTTTTTGTACACCGACATATATTTGTCAGGTTTGATCTCTTGTCATGTATTTGATAATCAGATCAGTTAAGACCCAGCAAGTTCACTGCATTTTGCCAAGGTTGAGGTCTCAAGCATTTTTCCCAGCCTCTGGTGGAGCATGTGACTGTGAAGGCACCTGGGCTCTTGCTGTGTGCAGAAGTAGAAGCATGTGAGTTTGTTTAGCCGGGGTGTTTCACTTTGACTAAACTGCTATCTGCTGCTCCGACTGTAACTGCCAGGAACCGACCCACAAAATCCTGTTTTAATATTCATTCTGAAGAGCCCATGTACTGATTCTCTTTCTAAATCTACTTCACATCAGCAGCTCTGAGAGAGGTTAATGGAATAATAGACCAGTGGACTTGTTCATCTAATACAATTAATAAGTAGTCATCTTCATCAGAATATTTTCCAGAGCTGCAAACAAGGCTGTCATTTAGTCAGACGTCTATACAAAGATATGCAGACCCTCCAGCAACACATTTAATACAGTTTAATCTGGGTTTAGTTTCTGACTTGTTTAGCCTCTCTGCCTTTTTAGGTCAATGAGCTCAGAGCAAACTGAAACTTTTCTTATTGTCCACTTCAACGTGAGATCTCTAGCATCTGGTCATCCAGTAGTTTCACAAACAAAACCTGTCACTGCAATTTGAAGAAGAGCTGAAGTTATTTTTGTCATCTTTGCTGCTGTGTTAAAATGAACCCTCTTGCTGTAAAATAATCTCATGACCCGCAAGAATGTAATGCTTGCCTCGGTTTTGATCAAGTGGGAAAACAAGAGTGACGTGTTAGCCTTCAGTGACAGTGACATTTTTAAGAGGCTCTTTTAGACTTTTTGTAGTTTACCCTGGGAGGCTAAGGGGGGGTTGACCAATCACAACAGAGCTGGCCAGCTGAGCTAAACAATCAGAGCAGACTGGGCTCTGGTTTCAGACAGAGGGTGAAAAGAGGTGCTGCAGTACAGGAAATATGAGAAAAATAAAGAGCTTTTTGAACATTATAATATAAACATGTCATAGTAGACATACAAATATGAACCTCAAAATAGCAAATACGTCCTCTTTAGGTTGCTTTGAGATTAAATGTTTGTTAAAGTATAAAGGGAAGTGATATGTTTTGTAGCACCGATTGAGATTCATTGAAGGAAGTGGAGGCTGACTGGCGGTTGACTTGACTTTGATATGCTTCCAATTTGATTTACACAACCCGAAACATCAGCTCTGCTCATTTTAAATCATGCTTGAGGCAACAACTTGGAGAAAGATAGTGGTTGAGAAATGTTAATGTTCGTAACATGGTAATGGGATGGCTACAGTTTGGATTGAGCTTCACGGGCTGTTGTTGGAAATCCCACGAACGCATCTTCTACCTTCCGAACAGATGGACGCAGTGTTATTTGTCTGTTGATTTATTTATGCATTTCATTATGTATTGATTTGATTATTTCATGAAAGATTCGTGATTTGAATTATTGAGCTGTCTCCAGGTGCTGTGGATTAAATTATGCAGAAGCTCATTTGCCTTGATTATCATGTAGTAAAGTTAGGATGTCGTTTTACGGTCGACTCTGGGAAGAAGTAATGAAGGCAGCAGGAGGCTAGGAGAAAACTAGCTTCAGGCAAGAATCGCTAACACTGCAAGGCCTCGGGTCTTTTAACCACATCATCTTTCATTCGATTACAGAGGCTTACACACAAGACATCCTCAAAGGACAGGGAGCAGTGAGAGATGTGAAAAGGCCTCTTTAGAAACTTTAATTTGACTTTATTTTTAGAAAAAGGGACAAAGTGCTGGATGTGTTTGCGGGCCTGTAGGGAAAATGTACCTGAACATATTTTTAGACACTCTGCAATGCAAATTAAGGTGACCATTGTTGTATTTGTAATTACTCAGGAGAGTTTGACACATCTTTAATGGCAACCTTTCAAAGGAGAACTAAGACAAATGGCTATTATTGTAGATACCTATTCACACCACTCCTCTGTCTTTCCCTATAGTTGTGGATTAGTTCTGATTATTTAATGGGATGATATCCTTATTATGAGGGAAGGGAGAAAAACCCCTCTGACTTAAGGAGAGTATTATTCTTTGAGGAGAACAGATGTTTCCTAAGCAAACAGACACATACATTATGCATATACAATTATTTCTATTTTGATGGCATGCATAGCTGATTGATCCAGCGGTGTCCCTTTCACATGGTTAATAGGTTTAAGAGATGCCTTTGTTGTGTTATTTCCACAATTAATAAAGCGGCAGGAAACATAATGCTCTGCGGAAAGCGTGCTATTCCGAAGGCCTGTGTATTAGGCTAACCATATTCATAAACGTGGAATAATCCCAAGCCGGATAAAGAACCGGGGAAGTATTGTTTAACCCAGATAGAGATATCTCAGAGAAAGTTACACTTTTCTCGTAGCCGGGATTGTTGGCAAAGATGAGTTGGCCGGGTTTATCTGCTAAAAACCATTACTATTGATTATTGAGTTTTAAAGATATCCTGCTTTTTCTGTTGCCTAATGCACGATTTGAGCTAGGGCTGTGCAATTAATCGTATTTTAATCTCGATTACGATTTTGGCTTGCAACGATTACGAAAACAATGTAATCGAAATAAAAAAAATATTATTTTTGAATAATAAAAAATGTATATATATTATTTTTTTTATATTTTTTTATTGTGTTTTCAGTTGAATTAAACTTAAAGTTCAGGGTAATCA
The DNA here is from genome assembly GCF_000735185.1 of Notothenia coriiceps. Lineage (NCBI taxonomy): Eukaryota > Metazoa > Chordata > Actinopteri > Perciformes > Nototheniidae > Notothenia > Notothenia coriiceps. Next base: position 1,826,661 of record NW_011369951.1, read on the forward strand.
ACTGTTAAAAACATAATGTTCAACATTCATTTTTCAAAAAATTGATGTTTTCAAAGTAAATAGATAATCGTTTTTAATAATCGTGATATCAATTATTGACCAAAATAATCCTGATTATGATTTTTTTCATAATCGAGCAGCCCTAATTTGAGCTGTAAGCTAATCTTTATAAATTGTCACATTTACCCTATCTCCCTCACAATGTGCAGTTTGTCTGATGCAATAATAAGTGTGTTTAATAATAACTCAGACAATAGTCAGAAACTGCCATTATGATTTCACGAAGCCCAAGGAAACATACGTCTTATTTGCTTCAAATAGTCAGTTTAGTAACACGTCATATGTGTATATAATGACATTTAGGCAGTTAGTATGAAGCACTTTCAAGCTAAATATCCATACGTTAGCCTATTAGCTGTTTTATGACTAATCGACAGCTCCAATCAATATAAATAGAAAATGTTTTTATTGTTATTGTTTGTTCTTTTTTTAAACTGTAGTTCTTTAATAACTCCTCATTCAGAGTTGATATTGTTTACGTGTATTGTGAAGAACAGTCTGTTGTCATTCAAATATATAATGAATGCATTCATTTACCTACTTAATTACCTCATTAGCATTACCGCTTATGTTTAATATATCACAGTGAGCATGGCGAGGCAGCTCAAGTGCTTCATGTTCGTTTAAGCCACTGACGGCAAACACTGTCACTCTTTCATTTTAAATGCAGCAAAGTTGTGTTAAATGCAAAAGGTAAATAAACAGTTTAATCCTCACAATGCAGAAAATAACAGAAAAGTTATTAGTTGTACTCAGAGAAAAGCATTGATGGAGATTTATGTCATGTCTTTTTATCAAATCTGAACGTCATAACTTTGGGTTAGAGTTAAGTAGTTGTCAAAGCTTTATGCAAATTAAGTTACTATCTATATAAATGCGATACACACCACATCATTTTTTTCTTTTTTTCTTCACACAATTCATGATTTTTCTTTATTTCTTTGCCATTGTCTTCACTTCCCTGTGTGCTGAAGTGCTTACATTTTATTGTTTCTTTTTTTCTGCAGAGACACCCTTTTCTTCAGAGTCTTGGCAGAGGAGAATCACGAGGCTGTGACAGTAAGTCCAGAGTTTAAGCCGTTCAACCGTGTTAATGTTAATGGCAGGGGAAAATGCAATGCAATGCAGTGCAGAGATTGATGTGGATGGATTTTACATGCAACCCTTCCTACAAGGGGGTCAAAGGTCAGGGTCAGAATAACACTGCTGCTCAGGAAAGCTTAAGCTTCAGATCAATTGCAAGCCCTGATCAAAGGTCAGTTTCCTTATCAGTAGAGCTATTGTGCTTTGACATTTTGAGTTTTTGGATTGTTCTCTGAGTTGCTTCACATAACCCACGTTGGTCCAGCTGATCTTCTAGGTGATTTGTTGCACTCAACTCAGATTTAATCCTGGTTTCTAACTTCCTTTTTCCTGCTTCTTCTCTGGTCTCACTTTCTCCAGGTCCGGCTGGGTTGCGGTCATGCAGCACCCCAATTTCGAGACCTGCCACCCGCTCCAGACCGACGAGCAGCAGGAGACGGGCTTCGACCCGCTCAATAACTTCAACAAGAACCGCAGCAGTACGTCAACCCTGATACACCACTAGATTAGGATTTAAACCCTCCAACACAACCTGTGGAAAAAAATATGTAATTCTGTTGTGCTGATACAGTTCCTAATTCCTCTCTATGGATTTGTGTTAACATTTTAAAGAACCAGGCACTAGATATTATGTTAAATCCCTTCATAAAAGCTGCTCTTTCACTCAAAGCAAGGACGCAAGGGCGCGTTCACACCTGCCTTGTATAGTCCGGTTGAATCGAACCCTGGTGCGTTTAGCCGCTTGGTGCGGTTCATTTGGGTCGGTGTGAACACAGTCCGAGACCTCTTAAGTGAACTAAACAACCGGACTCTGGTCCGCTAAAATAGGTGGTCTCGGAGCGCTTGCTTGCGAACTCTGGAGCGGTTCATTGCTGGTGTGAACGCAGTCCGCACCAAAACATAGGAAGCGTAGTATTTACGTGTCACAAGAACGCGGATATCTTCAAAGTCTTCAGCAAAAGAGTCTTTCAAGACATCCGCGGTTGTTTAGTTAAAGAGTGAAGCAGAATGAAGTGTTGAACAGTGTCGTGTGAAGTAAAAATTCTCCGTCAGCTACATAAAATTAAGAACACCTGACGTCGGTGAAACGCCCTCCTGACTGCAGAACGTCTCTCATTATATGTGTTATAATGTTTTTTAATGGACGTTGTCTGATTATATAATCATATGCGCGGGCCGCTAGTGTCTGTTGATCTCCAGATTAACAGCAGCATGAGAATAACCTGCCAAAAGTGCCGATGCTCCCTGGCGGAGGCTCCGGTAGAAATTGCCGGGATTTACGTTTTTACCCCCTTAATGTCTGACCAATGGTTGAACAGCATTTCCGTGCACATGACTTGTGTTTAAAGTTTATAGTCCGTTTGAATTTTGCCCGTGTGAACGCAAACCGAACCTTCTGAAAAATGAAACCATGTAACAAACTGTGGTCTGGTGCGCACCAGAGAAGCGGACTATTAGGTGTGAATGCACCCTAGCCTGCACCAGACTTGCTGTATTATATGTTCTTTTACTCAGACTTTCAAAATAAAAGTTGTGTGGAATATTTTGGTGGTTATAGACAAATTTGTGTTTTCTGGACCAAGGGTGGTACTTTCAAAAAAAATCAATTTAGATCTGTGCTACCAACTGCACTTATACAAACGTTCCAACATCCCCAAACGCCCTACAAAGTTTGCTTCCTGTTTCGCTGACCTAACGAAGAAACCCAATCATCATCTTTCCCCATGGACCCTCACCAAATGTTAACCATAGTGTAATATATGTGTAATACTTTAAGAGAATGTTCCCAAATAACCGTTATGTACTGCACTGAAGAAATACAAAGTCCTGAGTTGGAACCGAGCAGAATGCCTGGAAAAATAAATTGTGCTACCGTTTTTGGAAGCAACCATACAATCGTTTGCAGCGTGAACTAAATTCGGCTTTATGACTATTTCCTGTACTACTCTCTACATTGCTTATTTTGAGTGTGATGTTGATGACACAGATTTTCCACCAAATGTAATGTAAAGCTGCTCACGACACACCACACACAACACCACACACAACACACACAACACACACCACACACACACACACACACACACACACACTCACACACACACACACAACCACACGAGCCACACACAACACACACACACACACACACACACCACCACACACACACACACAAGTCTTTAGAATGACAACTTCTTAAGAATATTTTTCGATGGCGTGTACACAATTCTAATATAAAGATTAGCATGTCAAATGGAATTGGGATGTCAGGGGTGCTCCCACTGCTTCCTTTCATCTGCCATTAGCTTTACAAGAGGACTTGTCACCCCTGCTCCATATGGAGTTACAGCATGAAGCAGCTTGCTGATTTTGGAATCATTCAATGTTTTTCTATATTCAAATTTTGGAGCAGCGGTGTATTAAAAAAAAATATATACCAATGACTTTCCTTCCAGATGTTTTATATGAAGACCCATTTCTTTGCACTGTATGCATCAACACATTGTTATTGATACATTATATTCCTACAGATACAACATTAATGCTTTCAGAAGTACAAGGTATTGCTATCCAACGATGCCTCTGAGACTTTTTATTTAATGCTTTCTTCTTTAACCTAATTCTTCATACGTTCCACACCCTCATGAACCCTTCATCCCCTTGAGGGTCCCCGTATAAATGTATTAGTTATTAAACATTTATAATATTTTGTCCCATTTGCTGACAGTTAACGCTCATTTTCAGGATGGTGTGGCCCACAGGGAATCGAACTCTCCCCGGGCTGTGTTGGTGGCTTGCTCCTCTATTAAGGACAGCGGATAAGTAAACTGCCTACTCCTCGGCATAAAGAAAAAAAAATAACAACCGAAAAAATGTGGAAATGCGAATTTGAAGTGATAAATCAAACCTATAGAGGATCGTTATGTAAATGCTAACCTTGGAGGGCAGGTTTCACTTAGTACTGAATAGAGGTGTGTGTATGTGTTTTCCTATCACACACACACACACACACACACACACACACACCACACACACACACACCACCACCACACACACACACTACACACACACAACACACACACCACACACCACACACACACTACCAACACACGCCACACACACACACACACACACAACACATTGTACGCTCCTGCCCAGCGGACCCAAACAAAACTATCTTCCTCTCCCTTATCCTCCCAGCACAGACAATCCCTTCTTTCTTACTGTCTTTTAACTACGATCAATACCAAACAAACAAGTGTTTTTTCTTTCCTTGAAATCTCTCTTTCTGACACTATCAAGCGGCCAACCTCTGTGGAAAGATAAAGGTCAATGGCAAAGTGGTTTACATATAAACGTAAATCACAGATTACTAGAAGAAGCCCAATTGTATAACTATGAAACATGTCCCTAACCGTTTTCCTATGAGTTATAACCACAGAAAAATGTGTGATGAGTTTATGGTCCAATCCCAGTAGTTTCAAAACTCATTCATTAGGAGCGTATATTATATTTAGTAAATCATGCTCTATTCAGAGTCAAATGCCGCTGACAGGTCCTCATAACAATGCCCTTTCAGGACTTGGTCAATCCAGTCAGCACATTCTTGGTAAGCCCAATATCACCAGTTTACAAAATGCGATTTCATATGTTAGTTCACGTTTTAAAGCTGTCATACTTTCCTTATGTTGTACTCATACAGAATATCCGGAATATTGTTTTAAATTTATAAAAAGCAACTTAAAAGCAACACGCAGCAAATATCAATGAAGCTCAGGAGCTTTAAAATCACCTAATAGTGCCACAGGACGGCGTCCTAAATACGTTTTTCAAAAGAAGGAAGAAAAAAAAACTTAAAGTGCGTATTCACAGGCTGGACCCGTATAAGGATCTGTAATGGCTACATTTTTAGATAGTTTGCTTGAACAGAATATATTTTTTTTTTGTAGATTTGGCAGTCTGGCTATTCCGCTAATCTGTTTAGTTGCCATGTTTGGATACTCTTCCTTATATAATTTTTTCTCTGTGGATGTTTTTGGTGCTCATTGGATTGCTTTGACAGAAGAGAGACAGGGAGAGAGGGGGATATTGCTGTAACTAATAAAGGCAAATAATATGCAAAGACTGAGGTTCTCATCACAGTAATATTTCTGTATAAACTCATCAGGCTGACAGAATGATAAAATAAGATCCAGTTATGCAGCGTGTTTTCACTGCATTCCTTCAATTTGTTTCTGCTCTCCATCGTTCTCTGAGAGAATCCCTAATGTCTAGGTATATAAGTCTTGGTTGCCAAATACAACGTACTTTTGCACTTTTTGGATGCCAAGTTCCTTTGAGAAGTCCTTCTTCGACTGAAGATTGGATGGATGTACAGACATTGGGACAGCCTGGTGATCCTGTGACCTTTCCTTTAGCGCAAACAGTGGGTTCACATATGGGTTTAGAGGTGTAATGTCTCAAAAATGATTAGATCGGTTGCCAGAATGTAGTATACACATATTGTCTTCGTAGGAAGTATGTAACACCTTAGACCCGTGTCCAAATAACGCGTAACGAAAATACGAAGAGGAGAAAGTTGTGATGAAACTGTTTTAGTGAATTCAAGTGCCATATACTTAGCTGCTTTCCTGAAGACCATAATCATGTCCAACCAGATATCTCAGTGAACACACACCACACACACACACACACACACACACACACAACCACACAACACACACACACACAGCACACACAGCCCCACACACAGCACACAACACCACACACACACACACACACGACAACACACCCCACACACACACACACAAGACACACCCACACACACACCACACACATCACACACAACACGTCAGTGAAGGCGATGCCGAGACATGAAGTCCTCTCGTTCCTCTTCCGCACGTCAGAAGCATTTTGCCGGGCTCGATTAATCGCCGCAGCGAGCCGTTCCGACGCACCCCCAGTCGGCCCGGGGGCTTGCGCGATCCCTGCCGCACTGCACTCTGAT
>NW_011369951.1:1832853-1839130 GCF_000735185.1 Notothenia coriiceps
GTCTAGCTGATACCTTTAAGTTAAAAAAATTACCCTATTCACCTGGGGTGTCTCGCCTTAATAAGTAATAATTTGGCTTTGTTTATATTATAGTCCCCCAATATGTTCCTGCTTTTTATACTTGCTAAGTTGCAGATGANTGTTTAAAGTTTATAGTCCGTTTGAATTTTGCCCGTGTGAACGCAAACCGAACCTTCTGAAAAATGAAACCATGTAACAAACTGTGGTCTGGTGCGCACCAGAGAGCGGACTATTAGGTGTGAATGCACCTCTAAGGCTCTGACCGGAAAACACGACATAAAGTGAAACTTGAAGTTCTTCAGTAGATCGGAGATGATCAAATATAAATTTGACTCCACAGCGAAGTGTGAGTCACGGACGTGGCAGGAGACGCCCCGGGGGCTGAGGGTGTTTTTGTGTTTTTATGTTTACGTGCGAGAGAGAGGGGATGTTGTGGGCTGGCATGTTGTGGAACTGATGAATATTCATGCTGAGTGTCCCTGTGGAACGAGCCACTCCTGTAACTAATGTTGATAGACAGCTCTCCGACTTGAATGCATGTTCACCTGCAGGCCAAATTAGACTTAATACCGCCATTGAAGAGGAAGAGGAGGATGGTTCGTTGCTCATTGTCGTCACTTGCCCTGCTTCTGGCTCTTTTCTGAAACGCTACAGAAAGAAAATGACTGATGGGTCATTTGGAAAGAGTAAACAGACGTGTTCCTTGTTATGTTAACTGTCAAAGGTTATGTTTTTGTTTATAAATCTTTAAAAATGATTTGTTTCCACTCCTTTGCACTTGGTAACATCCCCCCCTTGTGGTCGCTGTGTGTGCGCTTTAACAGGAGGCTCTCTTGACAGCAGCACTTACTCACAGTCTCAGTCAACCTTCCTCTCATACAGGTGAGTGTTTCCAGTACTTTCCGGTGTGTGTGTGTGGGTGTAGCATCAACTCTTGGCCCGGCTCACTGCTCCAGCCTCCTGCTTTAGTGCTGGATGACACATTAGATGGAATACCGAGCCCAATTTGGGTTGAGAAGCTCATAAATCTCCTTGTCCTCTGCCTCCCCCCCTTCCCTGCCCAGGAAAGAATGGGACGACTTGTTCCTCAACAGTAATTACCTGGCCAGGATCCGGCAGGCGGGCATCAACGGCCGACTGAGAAGCAGCCGCTTTCGGAGCGTGTGCTGGAAGGTAACTACGGAGTGGATCAAGCAGTGCTTTTTCAGTTTGATGTAAAGTGGCTTTGGCAATTTCCCTGCAATTGGCAGTTCTAGCAGCCTGCAGAGTTCTAGAGTTTAGTTCGGAAAGTGTCATATGAATGTTAAGAGTGCGCTAACCTGTGTGCAGTTGTACCTGGAGGCTCTTCCCGAAGATAAGGGTCAGTGGATCAACAAGACCAATGAGCTCCGGGCCCGGTATGAGAAGATCAAAGAGACGGTGAGAGCGCCTCTGTGTGGCCGTTTCCCTAAGCATCATGGGAAAATACATACAGTTGCAGGAGAATTTCGACCTACTACATGATCCTTTATTCTGTTTTCCACACATGGTAGTCTAAATGAATTGTTGATTCTATTAATGATGTCCTATTTTAACCTAGTAATAGCCCAATTGGAAACAAAATCTCTCTATCATGAGTGGCCTGGACAAGAATGAAGCATAAGCATTGTTACAACCATCTTCACAACCTATACAAACAGACAAATGACAAATGACAGTTTCAGGTCTTTCAGTCCATTATTCCAGGAAGCTGGCGCAGTGTATTTAATAGTTTATTGACTTCGTTCTTTCCTGACCCAAGGGACAAACATCATATATATTATATTATGGATGGCAGGCCATATTGATTTTGTGTTTTACACGTATATGAACACAGATAGCAGGGCACCAGACCATAACATTTTTATTATTATTAATTCTTTCGAGGAACTACTCACTGTTTATGTAACCACCAACATTTAAAACAAAATCAAACGTAAGTATGTGCTGCTATAGCTGAGGAAACCCAGGTCACAGTACGGTCATGCATGTGTAGCAGTGCAGCTCTTCTAGGAATAAACATGTCACTGTTCTGTTGTTGACATTTTTTTTGGTATTTCTTGCTTTTGTTGTTGCAGCACATCACTAACCCTCGTAAGGCTGCCGGCCAGGACCTGGTGGTCAACAACCCGCTGTCCCAGGATGAGGGGGTCAGTTGCTTCATATTTGCATGCGAAATGTGACCCCACTGCATTCACTTCAAACTGTGTTGCAATAATTATAGACCATGTCAGTGAGTTATTCGTGTTGATTCATTAACAGATTTTTAAGAAGTAATTATGAAGCCGTTTAATAGATTTTGGGTTAGGCTATTAATAAAGTGTTTATAAACATTGAAAAACTAATTTAGTTTTTCTCATCACCCAATTAATCTGCCTGCCACTTTACCACTTGATGATGTTTTTGTGACTTGCACTCAGAAAACCACACTGATAATAACAGAGTAAACAAGAGCTATGAATGGCCATCCAGGGAAGTTTGTAGGATATTTAATATAATCTTTTGTAATATGTACACAGCAAGTTTTCTAAACATGAAAAAACTGTCTGAAGTCAAGGTTTTTTTAAGTAAATAAAGGATATGAAGTTTACAATACTTAATGAATATTTAAATGTATTCATTCATCACAAATACCTAAATGCAAATGACTATCTCAGTAGCTTCCAGGGGGAGTACTTATTTTGAGACTTCAAAGAAGAAAATCAAGAAGAAATTGCAAAAAAAAGAAAACAAGACATTGGACACACAAATACACAAAAGGCAAATAAATGCACCAAAGCATATCGTGTTTGTTATGTTTCCATCAACCAAAAAGTGAAAAATTGCTTTGGAAAGTTGTAGAAAACAGATTTAAAAAAAACTGTGTTACTGGACAGGTTATTTAATTAATCGATCTTCTATTGTCTGACTTTTTCCAGTCACTCACAGAACGGTTGTTTTTGTAATTATTGTATCATCAAAGTGGTTCCTCAAAGGCCCCAGATTTCGGAATAGTATTTGTTCACTTATGTCTTGTTTTGTCCTTCCCTTTCCAGAGCCTGTGGAACAGGTTCTTCCAAGACAAAGAGCTGAAGGGGATGATCAAACAGGACGTGTTGAGAACGTCAGTATCACCATTCTGTTTGTGTATTTGTATTTGATTACCTTTCACCTGAAAGCGTTTCGGCCTCCACAAAAAATACAATTAATTCTGTACTGTTTCCATTTATGTCAGGTTCCCGGAGATCCGTTACTTCCAGAACGGCGATGTGAGGACCATGCTGACGGACATCCTCTTCTGTTACGCCAGAGAAAACGAACAGTTGTTGTATAAACAGGTACGACTGACACATTGTCCCAACTGCTCTTTTAGGAGATTAAATTAAAAAGTCAGACATCTTTGTTTTCTCTTAAAGGTCCTTGAAAATGAATCCTTTGATGTCTCTGATTAGGTTTTCCAACTGTGTTGTTAATCTCAGCATATCTGTTTATTTGTGTGTGTAGCCCAGTGAGACAAAAGAAAATACCTTTGTAACCTAATCATTATCAGTCTCTGTAACAGGTGCCAGCGAAAGAATAGACAAGCACAGCATCAGTTTTTCACAAACTGGAAGTGACACATGGCCGCGTAGTGGCTAACGATATCTAAATTAAAGCTGTCATCACAGATTAGAAAGCTCGTGCATCACTATTAAAGAAAGACTGACCACAAATGAACCATAATTCCTCTCTCCCCTCGGCCTCTCTAAGCCTTTCTCCTTTTCTTCTCTCTCTGCAGGGGATGCACGAGCTGCTGGCCCCCCTCGTCTTCGTGCTGCACTGCGACCACCAAGCCTTCCAGCATGCCAGCGAGACGGCCAGCCCCAGGTCAGATCCTCATAACCCAATATTTCAACCTTAAAGGCGACCTATTATGCAAAATCCACTTTTTCATGTCTTCTATACATAAACATGTGTCCCCTCTGTGTAAAGAGATTCTGAACGTTTCAGGAAAAAAAATTCTCTCTCTTTTTGTCCTGATCCATTTATATAAAAACCTGTCTGAAAATGAGCTGATCAGATTTTGGTCACTTTATGATGTCATAAAGATGTTTTGGCTTGTGTAACCATTAGCCAATCACCAACCAAGGTAAAGTAACAGACAGACAAGCAGCACTTTTGAAACAGGGCTGAAACAGAGGGGATTATGGGATATTGCAATGATCTGTTTGGTATTTCGAGCCAAAAACTTCAGAGACATGTTTTGTATATATCGGAGACCTGTAATGTATTGATGAAAAACATTCTAATAGGGGACCTTTAAGTGGCCTTGAACACTTTTTAGACCTGCTTTTACTTTAGCAGCTTGTTCAGGAGGGAAAGATATTTCTGATCCATTTTTATTTTTCCACAGTGAAGAGATGAAGAGTCTTCTGAACCCAGAGTATCTTGAGCACGATGCCTAGTGAGTACACTCCCAATATTGCATGTGAAACAGGTGTTCATGTTCAGAAACGTCATTACTTTTCAAGGAACTGGAATTGGTTCACATGTCTCTGTTTTTATTTTGTAATATGTCATCTTTGTATGCTCATTATTTATCTATTGGTCTCCTTTCCACACACACACACACACACACACACACACACACACACACACACACACACACACACACACACACACACACACACACACACACACAGACAGACAGACAGACAGACAGACAGACAGACAGACAGACAGACAGACAGACAGACAGACAGACAGACAGACAGACAGACAGACAGACAGACACTAGGGCTGCTCGATTATGGCAAAAATCATAATCACGATTATTTTTGGTCAATAATTGATATCACGATTATTAAATACTATTATTCATTGACTTTGAAAACATCCATTTATTGAACTTCAAAACAAATACAAATAATAATTTGAACAGTTTTTTTTGAACTGTTGATTACCCTGAATGTATAATTCAACTGAAGAACCAATACAAAAATAAATTACACATTTATATTTTAATATAATATATAATATCAAAATAATAAATACCAATAAACAAGATCAACAAATATTTTGGAGCGCACTTCCACAAGCTACTAAACATATATTAATATGATAAATACAAATAGATTAGATCAAATATGTTGCAGTGCACTGTCACAACCTAGCAAAGCAAAATAATCATTTTTTTTTATTATGTTGTTTTCGTAATTGTGGCAGGCCAAAATCGTAATTTCAATTTAAAATACGACTAATTGCACAGCCCTAACACACACCTCTGTCTACAGTACCTTGTTCTCTCAGCTGATGGAGACAGCAGAGCCGTGGTTCTCCAGCTACGAGAGGGAAGTGAGGAGGGTGAGTGTGATGTGAAGAACTGCTTTCGACGTTCTAAATACAATAATGTATTCTGCCTTGTTACACATAATCAGCTTATTGCACGATAATAACTGCGAAAAAAGACATGACATTATACTATTCTGGCACGTTAAGTTATATTCCTTGAGATTTCACTCCTGGTTGAAGTGACAACAACTCTTGGTTACCAGGGCAACGGCAAGTGCGATGTAATGCTACAACAAACACGAAATAAAGCCGAGGAGCTTCTGCTGTATCTAGTTACTGTGCAGCCAAATAGACTCGTGTTGTTTTCATAAAGAAGTATGTCAATAATAATTTCGACTGTGATCTGATTTTCTGCTGCGCTTATTGCAAGCAGTTTTCCACATCACAGCAGGGCACAGTGATTTAGTTTGTTATCTTGTAGAGAAGTTGGAGTATCGAAATGATTACAGTGACTACTGGTTTTTATCCGTAACTCCATGCAATATTTAAAACATATTCACTATCAAAGAAATGCCCTTTGTCTTATTCAGCAAACTCAGTTCTAATAAGTGGTCGTGCTTACAAATACATGCATTTCCTGTGACTGTTCAACAATATGAGCCATCCATGTTTTGACTCAGCACTAACAGGAAATGTTGGGTTAACATTAGCAGTGACTTAAAAGCTCTGTCATGCCTTTACTGTAGGAGAGAGAACAGTAAACATTATTTGATGCGCGACCCTCATAACTCTGTTGGAAATATTATAAGTGGTAATACAGGGTGTCCGCAGGGTCTTAAAAAGTATTAAAAGTTGATAAATCAATTTAGCGAAAATTAAGGCTATTAAAAAGTATTAAACGGCATTTTCCAAGGTATTACATATTGTAGCTTGTTTTCAATAAGTATATCAATGGTCCAAAGAGGTCGTATTCTACAGTGTGGCTGAA
>NW_011369951.1:1839257-1858380 GCF_000735185.1 Notothenia coriiceps
TAAGCAACATCGTCATGGGGAAATGCAAGTCTGCGTCCAAATGGTTGGAAGATAAGGAGGAAGAACAATCAATACTGTATATAGTCAATGTGAGGTAAAGTGTGTCGCCAATGTAAACGGATAAAACTCAAAGTGACGATGAGGTCTTAAAATGTATGGAAAGGGTCTTAAAAAAGGTCTTGAAAGTAATTACATTTGACTTCAGGATTCCTGCATATACCCTATAATATAAAGACTGTCCTACTAATAATCTAAAAAACTGGACAGCAAAACAATTACTGATTGCAATAAAGTGGCTTTTGGTGAAATGCCTGCCATAAATATTATCAAATTGTTGTTTGATTTAAAGGAAACTTGAATGAATTTCCCAATATCCAAGTTATAGCATTTGCACATTTTGTTTTAATGTAAAATGCGTTCAAACTTAGCCAGTTGTACGTCCTCCTAAATAGAAACCTTGTATTTGTCACTCTTCCTGCTTTTCAACCTATCCGGTAAGAGTTGACCATATGGACACAGAAGGTGCCAACTTTTGTTTATATAATGCGAAGCTAATCATATAATGGTCTCCTGCTGCAGGGTAAGGACGAGATGCTGACCAGCATCCCGTTCGCACGGCCCCAGGACGCGGGGCCATCTGTTGCCATAGTGACCAAAGTGAACCGCATCCAGGACCAGCTGGTGAAGAAGCACGATGTTGAACTGCACATGCACGTCAACCGGCTAGAGATCGCCCCGCAGATCTACGGCATGTCAGTATCTAGAGTTCAGATCGTTTGATACTTTGACCCTCAGATGGACACAAATACATTACCCTGTCTCTGTCTCTCTCTCTCTCTCTGTCTGTCTCTCTCTGTCTCTCTGTCTGTCTGTCTCTGTCTGTCTCTCTCTGTAGAGACAGAGAGAGACAGACAGAGACAGACAGACAGAGAGACAGAGAGAGACAGACAGAGAGAGAGAGAGAGACAGAGACAGGGTAATGTATTTGTGTCCATCTNAAGAAGATCGCAGGAAATGACGACAGAACATCTAAAAAAGACATCTCACACCGTGTCAGATTTTGGTTTTTTTGGGGAGGTGGAGATAAATCATATTGTTTGGTGGATGCAGTTTGAACCAGAGTAGCAGCATGGAGGTCGGATCCAAAATAAATAAATAAGTGGTCCGAAAAAAGTTAATGACAAAATACACATAACCTTCCTCAGGAAGTGTCAGTGTGTTTGTGCCGGGGACATGAGACCCCCCCCCCATGATGAGAAACTGTAAGTGGAGTCAATTCATGTTTATTTTTTTATTTGGTGGTTTGTTTTCCGGCTGTCAATCAGCTGTGCGCAGCGTCTCCACTGCAGCCTGTGCGTCTCAACCCCCCCGCAGCAACTCTATCCACCACTTAAATGAAATAAAACTAATGTTTTATTTCATTTTCATTCAAATGAGTGTAATATCAGCTGCCAAATATATGGTGTTCTTAGTTTCCATACCTCCTGTGTTTTATGAGCGACTTATCAAGTCTTAGCAAACGGCATAAAACACGATTAAACGTGATAGTATATAAAACCATGCTTGTATCTACAACCTATAGAAATACAAAACGGCGTCAGTTTAGACGTAATTCTGTCCTTCTGCATACCGCATCATTTATGAGAATACATGTCATAACATTAAGACAACATATTCGAGGTGGTTTTAAATAATGTATCCGTATATATTTATTTCTCCAAGTTATGTTTCTGTGTGCACTGAGGAGTCTAAAACAGGCGTTTGTTTAATCATTTTAAGATTAGCTTCAATCAATGTTTGCAAATGAACTCTTCATATATGATACATGAGAGGTAACATTTTATTTATGGTATTATTTCCACAAATTTCTCACAAATAAATCACAAAGATTGCTTAGAAACATCTTTTGAGCGTACGCACCGTTTATAAATGAGGCCCCTGACCATGTTTTGGGACACATTTATACATAAAAGCAGGTTATTCAAAAGTATTCCCTTAATTGTTCTTGCCACCGTATATACAAGTCTAGATTTTCATTGTTGATCTGTAGAAATCTTTGGCTTTATTGTCTCTTAAGTGAAATGTGTCTAAACTCTGCCCGTGTACCTGAAAATTCCAACTGGATGACCCCACTTTCGTTCAGAGAGCCCCCCCTCCTGTCCTGGTGGAAGAGCGTGACTCCGCCTTTCTCCAGTAAGAACTCCAGCCGTGCAAACAGGTGATCTCTCCTTGTGAACGTGTTCAGAGTGTGAGAGTCCTCCAACGGGTCGAACAGGTCTTCTGTCTCTGCTGGAGAATCATTATATGATCAGGGTCAGCGGACAGAACCACTAATGATAAAAAACACAAACACCGACTCTTCATACACAAGTCTAAGCCTAATGGAACCGGAGATACAAAGCTAGTCAAATCAACCCTGTGGTTGAACTTCCTCTAGATCTTATGGAAAGACTGAAGAAGGCGCTACATGCTGTCAGCTGGTCAGACATCCGACAGGGGGAGTCTCACCCAGAATGTCCCAGGAGGACGGACTGGGCTGGAGGTCCTCAGGCCTCTCTGGGTCCTGGGGCTCTCCATACCAGCCTCCCCAGCCTGGGAACCATGACTGCAGGTACTGGATCATTCCTGAGCTCCCACTCTTGGGGATGGATGTGGGGGGTTCACAGAGTGTGGGGTCACTGCTGGGCTCGCGCACATTCTGGAAGAGAATACAGCAGGCTGAAACTAGAACATCACCATATTTAGGGCATCTGAGAGAGACTGTTGGTTGATTGCTGTGTGTGTCCAGAGACTCATTGCTCACTTGGCTTCCACGATTAGATTTTCTTTGTAAAAACTATAAATAATACAGTTTAGGATATATTTTCCTTATTCAAAAATGTAATTGTATCTTCATAAAAGAATCAGAGAAAATACTATTCTATACTGTGTGCCTGTTATATGAAGTCAACCATTTGTTTACAACCTAACACTGTGTATTTATTTATACAAAACTATTGATTCAGAATCTTTTCACAAGAATGTTAAGGTGTGTGTAATATAGCAGCACACAGAGAGAGCCAACCCTGCCTCCCTCTGAGCACGAGCTTCTATAGTTGTCCTCTGGGAAGTTCACTGACAGAGTAACAAGAGTATAAACTAGCCAGAAGGGGATTTGTCTTACTAAAAAAAAAAAGCCCCTGAAGACCCTTAAAGGGTTTGAATTTGTTATGTTTGTTATACAGTAATAAACAAGTGTAAGAATGATCTAAACCTACCTCTGCGATTTCTTCCTGCTTTCGAAACCAGTCATGAACTATTTCTCGGAGACTCTGCAGCTCCTCTAGTGTCTGCTCCTCTTCCACTCGCTGCAGCTCGCTCTTCAGGTGAACACAAACAGTGCATAGGAACAAATTATTTGTTCCAAATGACATAATCATTTTAAAATACTTGATTGGTTGTGCATCACAGGATGTGAAAAAAAACTAAAACAAATTTGAATGTGTGCCTATTTATAGACTCCCGTCCAAAACTATTAGAACAGCAAGACTAATTCCTTTATTTGTGCTATACACTGAAAACAATAAAACAATTGGGTTTGACATCAAAAGACGAATATGAGACAAATGGTCAGTATTTCAGCTTTTCATTCCAAGTATTTACATCTAGATCTGATAAACAACTGAGAAGATAGCACCCTTTGTTTAAACCCACCCATTTTCCAAGTGAGCAAAAGTATAGGAACATGTGACTGAGGAGTGTCCTGTTACTTTGATTATTCAAACAATAAATAGCACTGCATGTCTACTCTCAGTTTGAGCTTTTGCCTGTGCAGACTTCATTTAGAGTTAAAACGGTGTAACCAACATGAAGACCAGAGAGCTGCCTATGGGAGAAAATGCTTCCGGTGCTTTGCTCAAGGGCACCACGGCAGGGCCCAGGAGGTGAACTGGGACCTCTCCAAGCACCAGGCCACACTCCATATTTAGGTCTGTTCGGGGACTTGAACCAGCGACCCTACGGCTTGGACGGATCTGCTCATGATTCCAACACACAAGCTCATCTGTGAAACATGGTGGAGGTGATGTCATGGCTTGGGCTTGCATGGCTTCTTCTGGACGGGCTCATTGATCTTCGTTGATGATGTAACACGTGATGGCAGCAGCATAATGAACTCAGCAGTCTACAGAGACATTTTGTCTGCACATTTAAAGAGAGATGCAACCAAACTGATCGGGAGATCCTTCATCATGCAGCAAGACAACGACCAAAACTCACTGCCAAAACCACCAAGGAGTTTATCAGGGAAAGAAGTGGAAGGTCTGGCCAAGTCAATCTCCAGACTACACCCTGTTGAGCATGCATTTTACCTGCTAACGAGAGACTGAAGGGAGAAACCCCCCGAAGCAAACAACAACTGAAAGAGACTCGGTGAAAGCCTGGAAGAGCATCAAAAAGAAGAATGCAAAGGTTTGGTGATGTCAAAGGGTCGCAGGCTTGATGCAGTTATGCAAGCAAAGGATTTGCAACTAAATATGAGGTTATTATTCACTTTTCACCACTCTTTTTAGTCTGTCGGTGTATCGTTAAAAACAATGCGTATCTTCTAGCAGTGGATCATCGCATCCGGCAGTGGCTCAGTCACGTATGGCTTGGGACTCGTGAGCTGGTAAGGTTGCGGTCAAGTCCCCGAACAGACTTACAGATATGCAGGTGTGGGCTGGGTACTTGGAGTGTACATTTGCCAGCCTTTGTTCTTGATAATTGTCGTCTTTTATTTTGTTATTTTGTTTATTTTTTATTATGTTTTCTCGATATCAGTTGATCTAGTCTTATGATAGTTAGCCTGTTCTTTGGTTGGGGATAGGTAAGAATGGAGAAACCACGTGGAGTGGCGCGTAGAGTTTGGAAATACACACCGAAAATCTGCATCTGCCTTCAGGACTTCCTTACAGAGCCGTCTCCAACACACACGAACGCTTGCATTTCATGATTCCTATTATGTATTTTGTGGCTCACGAGATTATCGTTTGACAGATGGATTGGGTCTGACATGGCTAGGTTATGGCCATTCCAGTTATTTTAGCGGGCCGGCAAATTGATTTGGTCGGCTTGTTTTCATGTATTTTTTCTACGGTCTTTACCACAGGATGACGTTGTTGTTTATGCTTTTATTGTTCAAAGCACCCCGTTTAAATATATTCAGTTGCTGTATCCCGGATGTGTAAGCATCCATGCAATAACAAAATAGTGTATTCAGGAACTAAATACGACGTGGATACCCGCACCTGTTAAGCAAGAGTACAGTCTTTGTAAAGCTTCTCTATAGTCTTTGATTACTAGCTTTACCATGTGGAATTGAAAGCTTGTGGGATGGGGAATTGAAACTGGTCGGTAGTTTGAAATTATGTATATTACCCTACTCAAGTCTTATTGCAAACACTTGATTTTAACCATTGGATGACCACTNATTTATCTCCACCTCCCCAAAAAAACCAAAATCTGACACGGTGTGAGATGTCTTTTTTAGATGTTCTGTCGTCATTTCCTGCGATCTTCTTCATGCAGTCAGTCAGAATGAATATTTATACGGGGCGTTTCTTTGACTATTTATAGGCAAATATGGGCGTTACGTTAAGCCCGCAAAATCTGCGCTGCATTTCGAGCTGATTGTGATTTATAAAGGGAAACCGGCGTAGGACGTGTGTGCGCAGTGTTTTATAAATCGGAATATTTGTGTGCATATTTATTTGCTTTGTCCTACGTACGCCACCTTCCCACGTGAATCCTACGCAAAGCTTTATAAATGAGGCCCCNACTGCACATGCACGTCAACCGGCTAGAGATCGCCCCGCAGATCTACGGCATGTCAGTATCTAGAGTTCAGATCGTTTGATACTTTGACCCTCAGATGGACACAAATACATTACCCTGTCTCTGTCTCTCTCTCTCTCTCTGTCTGTCTCTCTCTGTCTCTCTGTCTGTCTGTCTCTGTCTGTCTCTCTCTGTCTCTCTCTCTGTCTGTCTCTCCTGCAGCCGGTGGGTACGTCTGCTTTTCGGGCGGGAGTTCCCGCTGCAGGACCTGTTGGTGATGTGGGACGCTCTGTTTGCGGACAGCATCACCCTGGACCTGGTGGACTACATCTTTGTGGCCATGCTGCTCTACATCCGAGACGCTCGTACGCTGCGTTTATTACTGAAATAATCCAAGAACGCCATGTGTTGTCTTTGCGGCATGTGATTTCACAAGTAACACTTAACTGGAAGAATTTGATTTATTCCACCTCCTTTAATCAGATATTGCTTTGAATAGAATACTTGTAGATCTTTGCTGCCATACTTTATGGAAGATAAGGCCTAATGTCAGAAAACATCGTCTCTGCTTTAAGGAGGTTTATTGCTCTCATTTTCATAATCGTATTTTTTTTTTTCTATAACATTGACATGCTATAATGTGTCAAAAACATTATTTTAATATTACTATCGGTCTGAATATACCAGTATTTGTCCTTTGTTTAGCGCCTGTCTCTTTAAGACCCCTTTCGCAGAAAAAGCCTAGTTTGCTCTGAGAAATATGGCGCACTTCTGCAAAGTTAATCCTCATATTGTGGTTGAATATACTCAGATGGGCAGCATTTTCTCATTAACCAACATATGACATAAGAAGGGTTGCAAAAAAACTGATCTTTAAACATTAATAGGTTAGCTCTCGGTCAAAGAACGTCTTTATAATGTGTGTATTGTTTATTGTGTGTTTCAGTCATTGCTAGTAACTTCCAGACCTGCCTGGGCCTGCTGATGCACTACCCTCCTTTAGGAGACATCAACTCCCTGCTGCAGAAGGCTCTTTTCCTCCGAGATCCAAAGGTAAGCAACTAGCATAAGTAATTGCACTTTTCTTGCTGTATGTCTTTATTTTCTATCTAAGACAAACAGATATGTGGTTAAGTGCCATTCGTATAGTTTTGTTGTGTTATATTAAGATCTCTGATTAAGCCTGTCACAAGTTAATCATGCCTGTCAAGTTAAAAAGTGAGAAGTATTGAGTTCTCAAAGCAGCTGAGATACTTCTCTAAAAGGATTTGTTGTTTCTGCAGAGGTGGGGGAAGATTTGCAGAAGTGAAACACTAAACACACACACAAAACCTCAAACACCATGGAGTGTAAACCAAAAAAGTCTCAGTGTACTGTGAAAAAGTGTTCGGGTGTAACAAGGGAAGTTAAAATTAGCTGCTTTTTTAACACTGCGTCACACTTCAGTGGTTACAGATTAGTGATGAAGCACTTGTTGTAAATACTTAAAGCACAGGTGCAGGCAATGAACCAGTTAATGAGACAGGAAGTTAGATACTCTTCCTTTATACTGTGTTTAACACTTGAATAAAGATTTTTAAATCTTGTTCAAAATGTAGACACATTTACCTGTAAAATATAGTTTTTCTTACCTGTCATTTTCCCCACCTGTTTAATACATAAACACTTATCTTTAAAGGTGACCTATCATGCAAAATGCCCTTTTTAATGTCTTTTTATACATAAAGATGTGTCCCCGGTGTGTCAGGGAACTCACGCAGCGTCAGAAAATAAAACCCTCTCTCTTTTCCTCCATTCCCAAATCTCTAACAACGGGGCTACAACGGCGCTGATCCAGATTTGCGTCCGATATGACGTCATATCGGAAATGTAGACTGGCTTTACACCCATGGCTTTACACCCACGGCCCAATCAGAAACGTTGCTATCAGAAACAATGCCCGACTGTTTCGGACTTAATATGGTCGGTGTTTACATTCGCATCCGCTAACACTCAGAGCTAACCTGTACTGCACCAGAGGCATGTGTGTGAAGAAGCAGGAAATAAAAAAGGGAAACTCACCTTGAGGTCATAAACCGGCCAGAAAGAAAGCCTTTGAACTCCATACTGTTTCAGAAATAATCCTTGATAATCCATGATATGGCGTTTCATCACGGCAGTATCTGCCGGTAGAATCTCCCGCATGAGCTCAGCCCCCTCCTTTTATTTTTTTTATCAATTTTATTTTTGTTTAAGCTTTATACCCCAAATCAGCACTTTTGAAACAGGAAGTGAAATAGAGGGATATGAGGCATGGCTAGAATGGGTGATCTGTTTGGTATTTTGAGCAAAACACTTCATAGACATGTTTTTTATATATCTGAGACCTATGCTATTGCCTAAAAATAGCATGATACTGTAGGTGCACTTTAAGGAACTTGGTCTTAAAGGTGGGGTAGGTACGTTTGAGAAACTGGCTCGAGATACACTTTTTGTTATATTCCATGGAATGCTATTAACATCCTGATAGCAATGAATATCTGAAGTGCTTTGACAAAAAATCCATAAAAAAATGTCATCTGTGGAAGCCGTAGTGTAAAAAGCACGACCAATCATTTTAGCCGGCCCGGCTAAAATAACTGGATGGCCTACCTGCCTGTCAGCCTTCCATCTGTGCACAAACTTATCTCGTGCCCTCATTGGTCATGTGCGCGTTCGTGTGTGTTGGAGGAGGGGCTCTGTAAGGAAGTAGCAGATTTCTTCCGGCTGTGTATTTTCAGATTCTAGCGCACTCGAGCTGGTTTCTCCAAAATGACCTACCCCACCTTTAAGTGATTTTAAAAGGATAAAACATTAGTCATGTAATGGCCGTGAATAAGGTAACATTTCAAGCAAAGAAAAAGACCACGAGCTGCCGGATGTCCCCCCCAACACTGTGTCAACACTTTCTGGCCCCAAAGATATCTCTAGAAATAAAACGAGAACCGAGTGTTGGAGGGTTACATTGCCAATCTGAACTTGAAGACCTTCTGTTGCCTAATTAATGTAACTTCTCCCTATTGCAATGATATAATTATCATTTGTTAGACCGTTGTGACTGCAACAGATGGAAAGCGTGACTCTGTGTCGACACCTTAAGAATTTCTGTACCGGATGTAATAAATCCTGATTCCTCTTTTTTTTATTACCATATCTTACAGTCGTCAGCATTTCCTGTCATACACTTGTTTCAATGTTGCTCTAGTCACACACACCATATCAGACGCTTACATTCTTCCTTCTACCTTTTATATAAAAACTATCTGTTGATGTGAATGAATGAGAGCCCAGACATGAGTTCTCTTTTGACCTTAGCGAAAACCACAAACCATTTTCTGTTCTTCCTGCAAGTTCAATGACCCATACACTCAAACACAACAACTGTCCCGGGATGATAATCCAGGAAGTAGCTGATCCGACGTGACAGCGTTTCCCCCAGGTGAACGACCATGTCACAGCATGTCCCATCACAGTGACATCTGGGGGGGGGGGGGGGGCATCATCCATAATGACAGGCAGGTTAGGGGTTGAGATGGAAATGGGCTCGTTGCTCATCTGCAGTGACTAAGAAACGCACATGTATCTGCTTGTTTACGTAGTCATGCGTGTATATACTGTGTCAGAAATGCACATGTTTTAGGCTGACAGGTTTACTCTGCTTATCACGCACACCACGGATATTTTTAATGACTTTTTATTTTAAAAATGTTTGTATTTCCCTACTTTTACAGAACTATCCACGACCGGTTAATTACCAGTTCCAGCAGAACCTGGATTACTATAAAACAAGGGGAGCTGACCTGATGAACAAGACACGGTATAATCAACATGCACACACAAATGTTTATCGCTCCCAAGATTGAAAGTCAGTTTACCCTTTTTAAATTGTCCCATTTATCTGAAACAAATATTTGAAACCCTCATCCCCTTGTAGACTGTTTTTACAGCCAATTACAATATTGATTACTTTTCTTAACGGTGTAAAGAGCCATAACCGTAGCTTTAACCATCCATCAATGTGTTACAAACGGGTATATCTTTTTGCCAAAATGGCACACTTCTAATACTGGGTGTTTCTCGATGTTGAGGAATGCTCCTCCAGAGCCACTATTTCAAGGATGCTACGTGATCGAGTCCCGCCGAAGGACTGTTCCAATGTCCAGGATGCTTGGAATTCTACCGAGGCCAGCGTCCTTCGTGGCGGGAAATTTCAAGGCTGCACATGTGTATGCTCCGCGGTCTTAAAATCCCCACAATGCTTTGCGCACGGACCAATTTCCAAATCTTTGGCGGAAATCGCGCTCCATTTAAGGCGGGGCCTCGCATATGATGCACACCTGTTAGCCTGTTCCACAATTCTTCGTTTTCCGAGGCTTGGTAGGATTCTTGCCTCGCTTCTGAAGGACCTGACTCGGAGGGACATGTCCTACCAAGGAAGCGTCCTCAACATTGAGAAACACCCACTTTCTCTATAAGAGTTCTCATGCAGCTTTCTTTTTGTTTTTTTTGCATAATGAATAGACATATAAATCTGACAAGAAGACGAGGCCATTAATTAAAGCCTCATTAATGGCCTCTGCTCGCCATTTTGTAACTATACAACTTCACCGAAAAGCATAAAGGAGTTACATCGTTCACTGTGAGAGAAACTAATCACACAAGTTTCAAGTCTCGGAAAGTGAGGCTTTATTTATGAACACAAAATCACAACAAATCCTGTATGGAATAAATCTGAATATTAAAAGTGTGGCAGTAAGAAGTATCAACCATCTAATAAAAGTCTGAAACATGGAAACCCACTGCTAATTTCCCCTTCTCTAGGCTATTGTTTTCCTTATTAACCTTAACATACATCAATCAATCAATCTATGTTTATTTTAATTTAAATTTATTTTGTATTATATATCTTCTTCTCCCAGCTCTGGCTCCAAACCTGCGCCCCTGAACATCAACAAGGTGTCCAGCAGCCTGCTGAGCTTCGGCAGGAAGCTCATCGCTCCGGCCATATCCAGCAGCTCCAGCGGCATCTCGCCTATCAACACTGAGGTTCACTCCTCCTCCTCCTCCATGTCAACCTCCCCCGCCTTGGGGTCAGCGCCCGCCCTGCCTCACCCGCTGGCCGACCCCCCTTCAGGCCACGCCCCCCCGCAGACCCCGAGCCGCGTCCAGAACCAGCACTACCGTCTGCTCAAGTCCGAGAGCATGCCGGTGCACCTCAGCAAAGGTGAGCAGCGTGACATTTGCCTTTTGCGGTTACAATGTAACTGCATGTACGTGTATGTGTGTGTGTGTGTGTGTGTGTGTGTGTGTGTGTGTGTGTGTGTGTGTGTGTGTGTGTGTGTGTGTGTGTGTGTGTGTGTGTGTGTGTGTGTGTGTGTGTGTGTGTGTGTGTGTGTGTGTGTGTGTGTGTGTGTGTCAGCATCAGCATCAGCTTTGACTCTCCTGTCTTTTAGATGTAGTTTCAGGGGAAGTGTCTCAGGTTGCTTTTCCAGCCCAGACTCACACTGACACACAAGGTAACATGTCTGCACACAAAGTTTTCATTCACCTTTCCTGCTGCTGTATTAGCAGCTAGTCAGGACAGTGACGGCCCGTCCACACAGCAGCTTAAAAAAAATCTTCCAACGCTTCTCTGCCCATTCACTTTGAATGGGGTGACGTCACTTTGCCTCGCTTTTCGCCGAACTGCATTGTGGGGAAGCAAAGCGAAGATTTCCAGGATTTTCAGGATTCAAAAGTTGAGCAATGTTCAACTTTTGAAGCTGAGCTGGAAGCGTCAGCCAATCAAATCCCGTTTATGCAAATCTGATAGTACAAGCGCTAGCCAATCAAACCGCGTGTAAGCTGGGAGAGACATACCGCAGTTCATTTCCTCATATTCCAAACGAGAAATTACGGTAGCAAATCACCCGGTTCTTTACGACCAGACTATTTACCGGGATACAAACCGGAGGAACCAGGCATGGAGGGAGGTGGCAGAGACAGTGGGTGAAACTGGTAGGTTTTCGCCTGTTTGGGGATTTTATATCCAGTTTACTTAGTTTTAACATTGCTATTGCTTTGTATGTCGGGGGCGGGAGATTCATGTGATTGGTTGTTGCTCGCGTTGCTCGCAAAAAATCCCCAAGCTTTCAGAGCTGCTGTGTGGACGCAAGTGGACTTTAGAACATGTCATGGTACACTTTGACCAGCAGAGGGAGATCACAGCTATCCAGATTAGTGGAAATGGAAATGATAACATAAACATCCTGGAGGAATTATGGCATCTGCTCCCAGCATTGCTTTGACCATACAATATGCTGGAGTCTGTGTGTGTTACACAGTTTTTGTGAATGTTGTTGTTATAGTGTGGCATGTGTTTGCAAGTGTTTTCTTTGCCTTTTTATAAAGAAAAATTAAATGACACGTGGTTTCCTCTTCAACCATTGAGCCTTTAAATAACTTTAGATTATACTCAAATAATACATGTTTAAAAACTGATAATTTAATTATCAATTGATAAACATTGGAAATTAAGTTAAAAAAAGTTGGATTAATTTAGCATTTACATTTTCAGTTATTTATACATAATACAAAAAACACATGTAATTCATCTATTTGTTTTTGATTTTTTTTATCATATAACTTTTGGATTTTAGGTTTTATAATCATTCCAATTGTTGCACGCTGGAGGATGCATATCCTGGTCGTACCCTACACTCCTTAATGAAATGGAATGGCTTGTATAATATAAAATATCTAAATTATTTATTTAGAAATGTAAACATTAAAAGCACTGATTGTCCTAAACAGCAGCATTATGTGACAACAAATCTTAATGCAAGTTCCAAATACTTTTGTCCCACTTTTTCACAAATGGTCATAATGCTAAATTATTTTATGACACATATGGCCGAAGTCAAGAATGAACAGCCATTGTTCAAGCTGTAGAACACTGTTAAAACATTTAGGTTCTGAGATCATATCTTTGTATTTGTGATTGAAAATGATGCGCATTTGTTTTTGTGTTAATACTAATCTCCTGTCCTCCCTCGTTGTGTCCCCCCTGCAGGCCAGAGCTCCAGGACGGTCAGCTCCTCTCCCAGCATAGAGAGCCTCTCTGCTGGGCGCGCTCAGTTCACCGCCTCCCCGCCTCCCCCCCACTCCGTCGGGAGTGATGTAAGCACTTCATCTCCTCCCCTCTCCGACACAAAGAAAGACTCTTTCTTCAACATCACTCGTTCTCGCTCCCACAGCAAGAGCATGGGCAAGAAAGAGTCGGTGAGATGTTCTTCCTGCTGTCTTTCTCTTATCGTTAACGTCTTTGTTTTTCTCTGACAGACTGTCTCCATGTCTCTGTCTCCGTCATATTATTGTTCGTCTCTCTACAGATACAACCCTAATCCCTCCTCTGTGTGTGTGTGTGTGTGTGTGTGTGTGTGTGTGTGTGTGTGTGTGTGTGTGTGTGTGTGTGTGTGTGTGTGTGTGTGTGTGTGTGTGTGTGTGTGTGTGTGTGTAACAGGAGGAGGACCTGGAAGCTCAGGTGTCGTTCCTGCAGGGCCAGATCAATGACCTGGAGGCAATGAGCAAATACTGCGCCAAGATGATGAACTCTCACATCTGTGAGTACAGAAACTCGACACCAGCAACAGACGAATCTCCATGTTTATTTATAGGGTCTAAAACATAGTCGGTTCAACACACTGTCTTAAACGCTGTTAGTTATTTTATAGTTTGAAATACATCACGTGTTAGTGTCCTAAACAAGTAAATCCAACATTTAATTTGGATGTATTTAAGTTGATGAACATTTTCATGCTGACAGCAGTTCATCAACTTAAACAAAAATATTCCTTTTATGTTTTGTTATTTGACTACATTTAAAAAAAAAATGTGTCTTTATCATGGATACTTTTGCAATGTATTCGTCTGATTACATTTAGATATTAGTACCTATGGTATGAACTCTTTTTTTTCCCCCCTTGAAATGCAGCAATCCAATCGGCAACATCTATGTAACGTTTAATTTAGGATATAGTGCACTAAATTATTTTTTAGGGAAGGTTTTGAAATAAATGTTTTCCAATTTATTGTTTGTATTTTGTAGCTGGTTATATAGCTTAGTGGTGCTTATTACTACTCCACAGGTAAAATCCAGGAAGTGATTCTCCAAGAGCATCTGGAGAAGGAGGACGAGGTTCTAGTTTCACTGGCTGGACTCAAACAGGTCAGTGAGCAAACCCACAGTAATGCCTGTGATATGTTTTGGAATACATACTCTAGTCTACATGTTCATTGGTTTCTGTAACATTGGCACGTTGCTCGCATCCCATCAGATCAAAGACATCCTGAAGGGGTCGCTGCGCTTCAACCAGAGCCTGCTGGAGGCCGAGGAGAACGAGGAGATCGCCATCGCTGACGATCACTACACCTCCACCGCGGCCGCCGCTGAGACGGCTCTGAACGCCAGCAATCAACTCAGAGAGGAAGAACAAGCAAACAGCGGGCAGCGCCGGGACTCTGACCTGGACGGGAGCGTGAGCACGGAGGAGAAGGAGGAGGAGGAGGAGGAGCAGCAGCAGCAGCAGCAGCAGCAGCAGCAGCAGCAGGAGCAGCAGCAGCAGCAGGAGCAGGAGCAGGAGCAGGAGCAGGCCATCACCCCCCCTGAGCAACAGGTTAAATGACCATCAGTCCTCTTTTACACTACTGGAATAAGAGCTATGCACTGTCGGCACTTGTATCAATATAAACTACCACGCTCGGTTCAGACAGGATTAGTTTTCAGTCATTGTTTGAACCGTTCAACCTTCTGACCCAGTGTTCAGTGACTTTAAATCTGATCATTTGATGCCAAGAAATTCTACCCTCTGTGCAAAAATGATCCAATGTTTGTACCAGAATTTTTTTTCTGCTTAAGCTCTCCCATTTGGAATAAATCAAACCCAGCAATGTGCTGGTTTTTACAGCAACTGTATAATGAAAATACTAAGTCACATGTTCCCTGGAGTCTGAGGTTTGTCGCATTTGAATTCATTTAGCTTTAGGGCCAAACAAGCAGCAGATTATGGTTATACAGCCTGGGTTTGTGTACACATCTTCTACTTCCTCTTAGTGCACTAGATTAAACAGGGTACATACTGTAATAGCACTGCACAATATACCTTGTATTAACGTCATTGCAATTGCATTACATTGCCAAAGCCCACACTATTGCACTTTGAATATAGTAACAACATATTATATTACATTCTGTCTGTAGTCACTGTTTTTGTATGATAAGCGCCATGCTGTTAACTCTGGCCAATCAGACATAGCCCTCGTCTTTATTCATCATCTGATTGGTCAGAATCTAAAGTTGATTAGACCATTACTAGCATATCACTCTGTATGGTTAAAGGAGGAAAGTGTAACAAGATGAGTGCAGAGATATAAGAGGAACTAAATGTGTTTATTTATTGCAAGTAATATCATGATTTTCAACAAAGTTATCAAATATGATTTTCTTTAGACCTAGTAAATCATTACAATAGGAGGACTACATTTTTGCCAAAACAGAACAAAGACACAGACCTTGCCATCTCTCGTGTGCAGGCGGGGTCTTCCCTGGGCTCCGAGGGTAAGAACTGGGACGACTACATCCTGGTGTGTCAGGACGGAGACCTGGCAGCCGGCGAGGGAGGAGGAGGACGAGGGGGGGCTGCAGCCGAACGCACCCCTCCAATCAGGCGGGGGCGCGGCCTGGTGCGCCTGGAGCCGGAGGGGGCCGCGGGGGTCCTCCAGGACCCGCTGACGGCCGGCACCTCGGGCTCTTCCAGCCCAGACGAGGGCTCCACCCACAGCAAGGACTCTGACTTCACCATCGTCAACCCCAACGACCTGTGAACCAAAGACAAACTGACTTGGGATCAGAGGGTGGAGCTGCTATGGGCTGAAGAATTGCACATGTGGACTGTGACGCTTCCAGTCACCATTACGTTATTCTCTGTCTCTTTCTGCCACTTCCTGTCTGAGCTCATGCTGTATGCCATCTCAATTACCGAATGCCTGTCTCCTCATCATGTCCCCTCACTTCTGATATTTAACTGTAGCCCCCTGCTCTACACAGAGAGGGCGCCATTGAACTGCTTACCCTGTCACTACATGATTACTCTAAAGACTTGGATCAAACTGCAATTTGTATACAGGGCGGTCTCTCTCTTACTGTAAGAATTGCTCTGCTTCTCCTGAATGTGGACATCTGGCCATACCTCTGCTTGTTATGTCTGTTCGTCTCTGCTCTTTCAGAGGGAGCTCTCTTCTTTGAAATGAAAGAAGGATGACATCCTCCTGCCAGTTATCAGCTTCCCCCCCTGAACCAGTGCCTCTGACCGTTCTTCTTCTCTCAACCAAACAAAACCTGACTGTGATCTTACTGTTTTTGTTGGCTTCTTTTTTTGTTTTTTTTTAAGAAAGATTTTTAACCCTTAGTTTAGGTTCCTGGATGAAAACCATTAAAGTATGGAGTATGTCTTATTTTCCTTTTTTCTTTTTTCTTGATTCCAACGTGGACATTTTAATCTTTTTATCGATGGTTTTCATTTTGTTCACATTACAACTGAGTTGTTTTGGTGTCCTGTGGTAATGTGTAACGCAGCGCACACAAAGATTGTCCCTCTAGCTGCCCATTCAGCATAATTAACTCAAAACCAATAAAACGACATCGCTCTTGCTACACACTGATGTTACCGTGCCTGTTTGGGAATGCTTAAAAGTGGATGGTGCAGACTTCTCTCTTAACCTTAAAAACAGGATTTGATCAAACTAACTTTGAACACACTCCAATACGTTTCTACTCTAAGGTTTTCATCATATCACATAGTCTTCATCAGCCCATGATGTTAACCTTGTTTTCACGGAATAACAGGTTGCTATTTTTATGCCAACATGGTCAAAAATAATGCCTTTTCTAATGCTAATGTTGCTCTTCAGCACACATGGCAATGGCGCTTGAGGAAAAAGTCAATGGTTGTTGTAAATGTTATTGAAATTAGTCCTATATTTTGGAGACTTTCCCTCGAAACCATGAATGTAAACCATGTGGAGTTGCTAGAGTAAATGTATGATTCCTCCTCTGGGGAACAGACAAAATGTCATTACAATCCCTCCAAAACTTATCTAGATATATCTGTCTGGAGTGGACAAAAAGTGGACCAAAATATAATAAGTTAAATGTCTACACTTTCATGACAGCTCCAATATTGATTAATATCATGTGATATGATTGAATGCTCCAGAACAGCTACAAAATGAATGTTATGCTCAGATTGTTCGAAAAGTTGAATGAATTATTACATCATTTATGCGACTAATCATCCTCTACCCCAGTGAGCATTGAAGCTACACATGGAAGCTGGTTAGGCTTTTAGCAACTGCACATGTCAGTTTCACATATACTGTTTCCAGCTGTCATCTCTGCCTACTATGAGTGAAGGCACATCAAAGGAAAAACAGTGACAGACACATGAGCATCAGTCATTTAAAAACTAGTTTATTTCCATCTTCTGTGAAGGAAGGCAACCATGAACTGAAACCTTCTGCCAGCCTCATCTAATGCACCCATAACTGGAATGTTCTCATTCAGGAACAATAACTTATGTAAAATATTCTTTACAGCAAAAGGATTGAAATTACATAGTAAAATACTGTACAGTGTTTTGCACACAACATAAGCACTTTGAACATAACAGCATTTGCTCCCTAGAGGCAGACACCTACACGTCTGTTGATCATTATGGTAGGTAACAGTGGTTTGTTTAGCACAAGGAAAATACAAAAATATAAAATACTGAATGCGAGACAACAATATTTTGAGAGTTAAAGGGAGGATTTCATGGCAACAAAAAGGACCTCAAGGTGATTGGACGAGGACCCACACATGTTTAATGGAAATTAGATGGAGGATGTAATAAAGGGGCTGCGCTGGTCCTTGAGATTTAACGTGAACATATCTAAAACATCCACAGACTCCTGCTTACTCCCACTTTTATAATCAGTGTTTCAGTTCAACCTTACCTCATCTTGATTTGAATCCTTGCTATGAATTGCTAGCTTTGTTGAAGCACAATGACATTTGTCTTCCTCTCTCTTCAAGACACATTGCACATTTAAAACATTGATAGACATGTGTGTATTTACAGGTTTATGCAGAACAAACAACTTAACCTTGGCTTCAAATCTAACTACATTCATCTCCCCAGTGTCACTTCTCTCCCGTCTCTTCAGAAATGCCACGGATTGTTTTTCTGCGACAGGTGGGTGGACAGCGTCTGCATTTTGAAGACTTCTTTACATTCATCTGTTCTTCTCTTTTCAAAAACAGTACTTGCTATTGCTCTCACATGGCATTTGTGAACGTCTGACACTTAGACCTTGGAAAAACTTTTAACAACACGCAAAGGGTTTGTCACAGCAGCTACAATGGCAAATTGGTCACGTCCTCTTTTATTTGCTCGCTATGCCGAGGGTCCTCCAGCTCTGGTGGTGGGTTACTCATCCTGGCCTCGTCGAGTTTGGGAGCGGACTCTTTTCACTCCGATGCTCTCCTTGGTGAGGTTTCCCGTCAACGCAGCATCGTGGACCTGCTTCATGTTCTCCTGGACTTCAGCTTTGGCGTGTTTCAGCAAGTCAGCCTGACCCTGAGAAAGAAGACATGAGGAAATGGTGAGAGAATAATGAGTGGAGGGTAGTAAGGAGAGATGGGTAATGAAGAGTAGGAATGGAGGCAGGGATGCCAACTAGCTACAGGACAAAACAAGTTTTAATGATCTACCAGGGGTATTCAACTCAAATTCAACAAGGTCCAGTTAGAGAAAATTTCCCCATGCAAAGGTCCGGAACATCAAAATGTCTAAGTTGCTTTATGAATTAATGTGATATATATTGAAGTGACCTGTAGCTTTATCAACGTCTGCATGTCATCAACAACTGACTGCCAATCAATCAAATAAAGCACAATTCAAAAACAACAATATTTATTGTCAATTAACATTGAACTATACAGATGTGTAATGTTCCTTTAGGGCTGCATTTAAAAATAAAAGAGAAAATAAATAAAATAGCTTTTGAAAATATCTGTATCTTAAAAGTGCTTAATTTTAGATGAATAAAATAAAGTGTAGCAGCAGCTTAAGTTTCCCTTTTTCTTTGTTAACCGTTTCATATCATGACCTAACGGTTTCAGCCGATTAGAACAATATCAGTCTTTACACATCATACAGTGATGCAAATTAGTCGCTTTTCGGCGCCTCCCGCTTTTTTAACGCTGCTTTGGGTGACTTGTGTAATTCGTGGAGAA
>NW_011369951.1:1858386-1858856 GCF_000735185.1 Notothenia coriiceps
AATTGAACAGTTTTAAAGTCTCTCTTTCTTTCCCTCTTATATTGCAGTCCCTCACTCACTTTTTTTTAATTCAGTGCGAGAATTGAGCTTGAGCTTGAGCTTGTCCTGCCAGGAGTTTAGATCTGGGCTGAAATGGTGTCAGGGCCATTCTCATACACACATGCAGTTGCTCATTGGTTACAGTGATGCAAACACAGGTATGGTGAAAAAATAGAGAACTATTCGAAGCAGAAAAAAAACAGCGTAATATACCATCTGACAAAGGCCTGTGCTATAATGCTTCAATTAACTGGCTATTCTTTATAATATACTCAGATCAATAGGAGACAGAGATGTTAAGTTATACATCAAGGGTTTTTATTATTATTTACAGCAGGGGTGGAGAAACTTTTTTCTTTCAATTTTTACAACATCCTCCGAGGGCCGTACAAATTATTGAACTCAACCTGTGCTTCCAAAAACAAAAATCA
>NW_011369951.1:1858901-1860394 GCF_000735185.1 Notothenia coriiceps
TTATTCTAAGATGATGTTTAGCAAATGCAGAAACACTTATTTCAATTACCAGATTTGTAACATATATCCAGAAAGACACATTCCAAACCTAGTGCCATTGAAGCATTATTTTTATAGCCACATTCGTATCAGTAAAAGAAAATCATATATGACATCGAATCAGTGTGCTTTAAACTAGTGCAATGTGTTCAGATCAGTTTAGAAAATCGTATAGCACATGTGAGTATATTCGGTCTCTTAAAAGGAAGAACTACCTCGTCACATAGAGCCCAATACAACAGTCATAGACACAACTAAAGCAGTCATTTAGACCATTGTCACCTCCAACATATTTTCTCTCCCAGCTAATGCAGTGTTTTGTTGTTTGTGTTGGTGTTGGTGTTGTGTGTGGTTGTTGTGTGTGTGTGTGTGGTGTGTGTGTGTGTGTGTGTGTGTGTGTGTGTGTGTGTGTGTGTGTGTGTGTGTGTGTGTGTGTGTGTGTGTGTGTGTGAGGGACAGAGAGAGGGGGGGGTAATTGTATTGTTGGTAATGGATGTGAAGGGCTTAAAATTGGATGTTATTAGGACTACAAGGCTTTACTACTTACTTTACATGGACACAATGCAGTGGAACGACAGGGCGGTGCGAGTTTGGGGACTGAAGGTCTACGAGAATTTCAAACAGGGGATTTTTTTTTTCTACAGATTCTCACATTAAGAATACTCCAATCATCAACTTTATAAAGAGAGATGCGGTAAAACTCCTGGCTGAGGAATAGTCCCTTGTAAAAAACACACATATACATATTTACACTTTGATTCCAGGTATCATGTAAAAAGGTGAGATTTAGATTTAGATCTTAAAGGTCCCATATCATGGCCATTTCTACTGATCATAATTACATTGTTGAGGTCTACTAGAATAGATTTATATTTTGCAATGTTCCAAACTCACATTGGTTTCTCATACAGCATCTCTGTATAGTATGTGTATTCACTCTCTGTCCTAAACGGCTTGTTGGAGCTCCTGCCCCCCCCCCCCTTCCCCCCTCCCTGTGAGCCCAGTGTGCTCTGATTGGTCAGCTCGCCCACTCTGTTCTGATGAGTCTACCACTATGGTCTAACGCAGGGATCACCAACTACATTTGTCCAAGGGCCAAAATGTATCCAATAACACATCGCCCGGGCCAACCACCCCAGCATTTATATAGCCCAGAATTGAAAGTGTTGACCGGTGGAGGGATTACATTTTGTAAATGTAATCAGTTAGCGGAATACTGAATATGCCTGAAAGTACCAGAAAATACAGTTACAGTACGTGTCGTAAAAAAGTAACCCCCGATCAGATTACTTTTAGAATACTTTTGCGATACTTTCGTTTCCATAACAGATGGGTTTTTGTGTTTTTTTTATTGTTTGGTGAACAGAGACACTTATTAGTTTTAAATGGCTATCAAGAACTCAAACAACAACATCGTTGGTGTCATTCTGGACAGGCTCCCCCTCATCGGCACG
>NW_011369951.1:1860427-1892527 GCF_000735185.1 Notothenia coriiceps
AAGGGGGTTTTCGACCCTCCGCTTCGCGTCGGGCCGAACCACGCCCCTTAGCTGTGATATAATGAGCATATACCACGGCCTGTCGTGAGCTATTGCTTAAATATACTAGGGCTGTCCCGAATACCATTTTTCGGGCTCCGGATATTATCAGCAGCGAATATTCGAATATTTGGTGCAGAGAAATTATTATTATTTTTTAATAAAAGATTTTTTTCCAAAAGGTTTCATAACACGCTCAGAATCCGAGACACCTGACAACACGCTGTTAAGCAGAAGGGCAGAAAGAGCATACTATCACGATTTATTTGTATTTATTGTCTCAGTACTTGCATACATTAAAACGAAATGTGTCCTCTGCATTTAACCCAGCCGCAGTGCAGCGGCCGGGGACCAAATCTGGTTCCAAATTCCGTCTATAACGTTTTGCAACCTGAAGATACAAAACACATATTTCTGTTATAACAACAATACTTTTAATAACATAGCCGTAACAGTAGGCCTAACAGTGTAACACTTGTTACCGATACAGTAAACCAGGGATCACCAACTACATTTGTCCAAGGGCCAACATTTATCCAATAGACACTATAGCCAGCAATTTTTATATAGCCCAGAATTTTGAAGTTGTTGACCGGGGAGGGATTACATTTTGTAAATGTAATCAGTTACTGAATACTGAATATATGCTCTGAAAGTAATCAGAATACAGTTACAGTTACGTGTCTTAAAAAAGTACGTATTCAGATTACTTTTAGAATACTTTTGGCATACTTTCTTTTTCCAGAACAGATGGGTATGTTTTGGTGAACAGGAGACACTTATTTTACTGTTTTAATGGCTTATCAAGAACTCAAACACAACATCTTGGTGTCATTCTGGACAGCTCCGTCTCATTTGCACCCCACATAAAAAACATCACCCGGACTGCATTCTTTGTACTGTCTTAAAACCTTTCCTTAGAATATGTTATGAATTGTAAGGTGTCCTTGGGTGCTTTGAAAGGCGCCCCTAAATAGAATGAATTATCATTATTATTTATTATCTGAAACGATGTAATAACTTTTAAAACTGTTTCCAGTCACTTGCCCCACGCATTCAGCAGCAGCAGGCCATTCACTTTGATTTGATCCCGTTATGAAATGTCATCATTTCGACAATAAAGAAATGCTACATAAACGTTATCTTGCACATTTGATCAAACCATCTCCGTTTCTAACTTTCAATATATTTTAAAAGAGATCTCTCTCTCTCATCTGCGTGCGGGGGCGGGGCCTGACAGACACGCTGCATCTCTCTCTCGCTCACAGACATGCTGCAGCGCTGTGCAGTGTGCAGACAGTTCTGCCGGTAATGAAAACTTTTCCACCAATAATTCCAATAAGTATTCCAAAATATATTCACTTCAGGTTTATGAAAGTAACTGTAATCAGATTACTCGTTTTTCAAATGTAACGCCAGCTGAATACAGTTAACCTACTTGATTTTTGTATTCTGATTACGTAACGCCGTTACATGTATTCCCTTACATGTATTCCGTTACAACCCAACCCTGCTTCTAGGCTACTGTCCAGCAGCTCCAGCCTCTCTGTTGGACTCTGTCGCAGCGGGGCTGCTGCTGTGGTGCCGAGCGCACAAAGCAGACTCTTCACAACGAAGGATCACTTCTTCTTCAAGGCAGGGAAGGTTTCACAGTAGGCAGTCTACTGTCCCGCAGCTGCTGCCTCTCTGTTGGACTCCGGTACTGCACCTTACTCACGAAAAATAAATGAATGAACTGTATGCCAATAATTGCCTTAGCCCCAGATGTTCCCACATTACTCCTATTATTTTCACTATTCGGATAAAATTGAAAAACTAATATAAAAAAACAATTTTGTTGCTTGCTTGCAACTATTTTCCAAGCAAAGTAAGTGCACGTTTTTATCATGTGTAACGTTACTGTTTAAACGGCTGATTCATCATGGCAACTTGACAACAGCTAAGCTAAGCTAGGCTACTACTTACAGTATCCAGGTGACTTTTCAGAGTTGTTGTGCCACCGTGGTAGGCCAGTTTCTTGTCGCATATTTGGCACACTGCCTTCTTCTTACCGTCGTCCAATTTAAAATGGTCCCACACAGCTGAAGTCTTCGGCATTTTGTGTTCAGGTGTGTGAAACGAGGTGAAGCGAGGTGAAGCGTGCCGTTTGAGTTCGTGACTGTGAGTGAACGCGATGTCAGGAGCACAGACTGAGATTGTATATATTTCCGCATTTTAACAGTGCAATTCAAAAGTATAATAAATAAAGTATAAGAATATGGCAATTCGCCTTTATTGATAGCATACATTTAGGGGAAAAAAACGAATATCCGAATAATGAAATTGAAACCCGAATAGTTGGCCAACGAACGAATATTCGAATAGTCAAATATTCGGGTACAGCCCTAGTGTCCAAAGAGTTCAAAGTGTTTATGTCTTCTAGCGTTTACCGCTGCCTTGATTGAACCAACTCTCCACAGGGGTGAAGGTGATCCTGGAGTCCCTCCCTCGCTCTGAGTCTTCCCTGCTGTCTGTGAAGCTGGGGGGGCTTTTCTTGAGAGACCTGACTACTCAGGGCACCATCTTCCCCGTCCTGGTGTCTCCCAAAACGGTAAGCAGCGATGGACACGGATGGGCAGAGAGTTTATAATGTAAAGAAACGTTTGGAAATGTGAATTTCTAGCTTCTCATTTTATGATAAAACTGTTATTTTCTACAATATGTTGTGTGAGGTTCTGATGTTCAAACGTGTCACTCGTTGTAGGACAAAGTTGTTGTTGCCCTTAACCAGCCATCGGGCCAGTCCAGCTGTACCTCTGGTAAGCATTTTCTTTAAAAAGTTTATATTTAATCTCATGCTATCAATTCCTAATGACAGATCATACTTTCTCTGAGCTTGTGACATTGGGACAACTTATGATACCTTTAGGGTTGGTTTATCAAAGCTATGTTTAATGTGAACCAAACAGTATTTAACAGTTTTCTTTCATAATTATAGGTAGTTTACTCAACATTCTTTATTTAGGTGCAGGTGATACTTCATTTTTTTTATCTATGGGTATATTTCTTTCTGCTGTTAGGCTCCCGAAAGACGGGGGGAGTAACCCTCTCTGGTAGTGGCAGTGTGGCGTACTCCCAGCAGCTGTTTGTCTTTCAAAAGGATCCAATGTTGGTTTTGTTTGTGTGCCCTCAGGATGCAATGCAGAGTGCTCATCATCACCAGTGTTTGAAATGATTTATGAGCGAAACCCTGTCAGGTGTCAGTTTGAGCGGAGACTGGAAGTGAACACCAGTCCACTAAACATCATCTACAACCCACAAGCAATCAAAAAAGTGACAGAGTTCTTCTATAAAGGAAGAGTTCATAGCTCGGGTATGTACTGGAACGTGTTGCCCTTTTATGGAGAACATGCATTTTCTTAAGAACATATTTACCAAGACTGGTGCACTTTACATATTTTAGACATAAACTCATGCAGTTTTATAGAAAATACAACTATAAACAAGAATCTTCAACATTTCCATAAACATCTATAGACGTTTTAGATTTTTAACATGCAAATATTATTTTTATACCCTACTAATATGTGTCAGAGCTGTGTCAAACAACACATTAAAAGAAGGGAAAAGTCAGGGACTGATGAAAATGTAATTCCCAGGGGAAAAGAAGATTTCTTATTTGCCATACATTTCCACATGCTTATTTAATTATGTCAAATTCAACATGCAATTCTAACAATCAATCAATTTCAGCTGTTGAGCTGAATCAGGCTTGTTACAATCTCATGAAGTTCTTGATTAGATGATGGTCCAAAAACAGCTGTGTTTTTAATATCTTCTGATGTCGGCAGACGAAGCAGGATACCTCATTTATAATGCACACTGGAAATCACTCAGTACAATCAAATGTTACTCTTAGAATACAAACTGTAGATTGATTAAATAGCAAGGGCAGTTATAACAGACTTTATGCTCTTTTAAAGCAAACGGCACATACCAAGATAAGCATTCATTTAAAGCATGTCAAAGATGTTTTAATAGAATACCACAGTTTTATTAAATCATCATTACCAAGTACTGTACATCAACTTCTTCACAACCAGAATATTCTTATATTTAAAAATCTCTCTTTGATTCTCAGGTTTTGGCTATCAGTCAGAGTTGGAGCTGAGAGTGGCAGAAGCTGCCAGGAGGCAGTACAACAAGCTGAAGATGCAGACCAAAGCAGAGATCCGACAGACCATTGATCAGCTGCTTGTGGGAGAGTTTATTGTAAGAGTTTCACTGAATGATGAATTTAAATAATTGGAGATTGAATAATTTCTAAAAGCCACAGTTTTGCTTTGTAGGAAAATGGCAAGCGTTGGACCATGAAACTGGACATCTGTGCACCCCAGGTGATTTTCCCTGATGACTTCCAGTCAGAGGACCCGATGCTAGTTGTTGTTGATTTAGGCAGGATTCTCCTCACAAACTCTCAAGGTAAAACCAGGCAACCATTTAATCAAATAGAAAATGAAAATGATATACCTCATTATGTTTATTCTTCTGCCTTATGAGGTTTCTAACTCAGCTCATACCTTTCGCAATGTTTTTCTTTGAAGATGACACAAAGGCCAGCTCAAAAACGACTCAACCTGAAACGGAAGAAATTAGTGAAGATGAATACCAGACCCCCCTTGCTACCCCACCAGAGTCTCCACCATCTGAACTAGACATGTCTTTGAAAGAACAGCTTAAAAGCCCTGAACTCCCCAACTTCATATCCCCTGAAGGTACACAGGCCTACAGGAGAAAGCTTTATGAAAAGTACTCCTTGTCCTTTAAGGACCTGCAGATAATGGTTGGTCGCTTCAAGGACAACTGGAAACATCTTCAAGAGAGTGAGGTGGGGCCTACTCACGTGGTGGAGAAGTTTAATGTGCTGCTCCAGCTTGAGCAGAGACTGCGCTACACCTCGGACCCCCAGCTCCCTGGGGCTGTGTTGTCAGGAACTCTACCAGACCTAAAGGTCCATATCAACCTTGAGAAGATGACCGCCCTTAGGAGTTGTCTGGCTAGGCTAAGCAGTGAAGAAGACAAAAGCCAAGAGAAGGGCCCAAATATACATTCCCCTGATCCCCTTACCCTCCGCCATGACAAAATCTTTCAGAGGGAGGACAGCTCTTGGAAGCTTCAAGGGTCAGCCAAGAACCTGACCCAGAGTGTGATGACTTTAGAGCAGCACACACGGGAAGTACTAGTGGAATCCCGTCTACTTTTAGCGGAATTCAACATCAACTACATGCAGCTTGGTGTAGAAAGCGATGGCCGCTACATATCTGTTCTCAAGGTATTTGGCACAAATGCTAAATTTGTCAAGCGGCCTTATGATGCTGAAGTCTCCCTAACTGTCCATGGTCTTCTGCTGGTAGACACCTTACAGACTTATGGCTCAGACTTCGACCTCCTTGTGGCTTCACATAAAAATCTCAGTTTTGACATACCCTCGGGCAGTCTCCGGGAGAGCCAGCCTTCGGCCCCATTGTTGTCTGAAGGCAGGTCTCCCGGGCATCAGTGCCATCATACTGAGTTACCCTCTGGTATGCCTACTGATAGCATCTCCCCCTTCAGTTCCTTTCTCAAAGACCAGGAGGCCCTAATAAAGCTTGAGTACCAGTTTGTGAGCTCAGACTGCCCCTCCATGAACCTGGACAGCTCCCTTCAGGTGACAAGCATGCAGGTCAATAACTTGGACATCATTCTCAACCCTGAGACCATGGTGGAGCTACTCAAGTTCCTCCAGAAGTCTTTTCCTAAGGAAGAAAGCTCCTGGACATCGTCAGCACAGCAACATACAACACAGCCTTGCAGTGAGGAAGAGGAAGGGACATATCAGGCAACATATGACCAGAACAAAGAGCTGACTGTGGAGATCCATCGTCTTAACCTGCTTCTACTCCGGACTGTGTCCACTGGCACTGCCCTGTTTGCTGAGAAGAAAGGGTTGAAGATTGCCACTGCCAGCATCACAGGCACCAAGGTCAATGTGTCCATGGGCAGTCGTTTGGACATTAATGGATCACTCGGGTCCATGCAGTTGGTGGACCTGACCCAGGAAGGAGGCCGAAGCCAGTTTGTGGTTAGCATTGGTAGTGCTGATAGCTCCTGCAATGTTGGCGGATTAACATTCCTTGCTGACATAGAAGGTTCTTCCTCAGAAGCTTTACATTTCTGCCTAATGGAGAAATCACAAGGGGAGTGTTCCTTGGAACTTCAAATGGCCTCCTTGCACTATAACCACTCAGCCAAGTTCCTAAAGGAGTTGAGTCTGTCTGCCAATGAGGTTGAAGACAATTTCCGCTCCATGCTGAAAAGCGCTGCCACCAAAGTTTCAACAGTTCTAGCCACCAAGACGGCAGAGTACAGCGGTATGGTTTCGCTCTTTGAGACTCCCTCACGGAGAACTCGAACTCAGAGTCAGAGCTGGGCTTATCCATATGAGGAGGAGGAGGATCCTCCCATGGAGGAACCTGAATCCACCTTAGACACATTCTTGGTGAAGCTGAATCTTAATATTAGCATTGAATCACCAGTTGTTTCCATTCCCCGTAAACCTGGACACCCTGAGCTGTTGGTTGGTCATCTGGGAAGCATAACAATTCAGAATTGTGTTACCGGGCAAGACTCTGAAGGTGAGAAGCTACAGGTGTTGGTGAAGGATATCCGACTGTATTCAGTCAACATGAGTCATTTGGTATTGAAGAGGACACACAGAGCTGGCAGCATATCACCATCCCACAACGGAAGTGTGAATCATGATGAGCCACAATTCACACGCCATGACTTCTTTGAATCCCTCAGCCGTGGAAAAGGTAAACATTTTACCCATTTCATTCATACGTGTGTTCCGAATGCTATTCTATGTGCTTGGAGATGCAAATAATATAAGCATATATTTTAGATGCAGCTTTTTACACAAGACCACATGTTTGTTTTCTTTACCAGCTTTCCATATATTGAAAGACACCACTATACAGTTCACCCTGGAGAAGGTTCCAGTTGAAGAAGACACCCAGTTCACCTTCCTCACTGCAGAGGAGCCCTGTAAGAGCACAGGGCTTCTCCGAATCGAGGGCAAATTTGTCAACTCTGTTCAGGTATACATCATATTAAAACTGTCCCCAGTTAAAATACTAGCAGAATTTAAATGATGGCCAACTTCAACTATGAAGTACCAGTTCCCAATAAAGCCCTTTTGAAAATAAGAGAGGGGACTTTACCTTTATGCTTGAGTGCAGAGCTGTTGAATAACATGTTTGAAATAGGGTTACTAACTGGTATTCATTTTACCAATGCTTCACTTTCTGGTTATAGGTGTTCCTGTGCAAGCCTGTGTATGAACAAGTACTGCAGACATTGGACAATTTGTCCTTGATTGAGGAGCAACGTGTCACACCCAGCCAACCGCCCACACCACCTCCACCAATGCCTTCTTCCACCAGACCGCACCGGTTTCCTGACCCCCAGGGAGGGCTGTTTGCAAGGGACCCTCCCTATATGAGCTTTTCCCACTCGTCGCTTTCCTCTCCTTTGCCTCTCCAGTCTCACAAACCCGCTAATCACTCCTCCTTTACTCAGTTCAAAGTCATCTTACATGTGGCAGAACTGCAGGTGCAGCTTAGTGCTGACCTGACCCAGGGATCCCAGGGCTTGGTCAGCCTGCGCTTCCGAGATCTGGAGGGAGACTTCACCAAAGACCATCCTCATCTACTAACAGTCCAGCTAGCTCTGCGCTCGCTGCTAATGGAGGACCTCCTGGAGCAGAACCCTGAGTCTAAATACAAGCATTTGATGGTGTCTCATGGAGCACCCAAGCCCTCCACCTTCAGCCCAAAGGAGTACCTTTCACAAAGCTGTCCATCAGCATCCAATGCGCTGTACCCAGACATGCCCCGCTCACTGCCTGCACACATGGAGGAGGCCCAGAACGTCTTTCAGCTCTACCAGAGGCATCCCAGCACCCCGTCAGCTGCCCCTCGCAAATCCAAGAGAGACATAGACTGTCCCAACACTCCACCTCCCTCCCCTACCCGTCATACACCATCCCCTCAGCCCCCTCCAGATTTTGATGACTCCCTAGTTCATATCAATGTGCTGCTGGTGGACCAGAACCACCCAGAGTTCAAAACACGCTACGGCAGAGTGGGACGAAGCGTTGATGTGGACTTTAACTGCCTGGACGTTCTGATCACACTGCAGACCTGGGTGGTTATCCTTGACTTCTTTGGTATTGGCTCCACTGCCAATAATCATGCAGTGAAGGTGCCCCCTATGTCCCCCCCCCAAGAGCCAGGACAGCCTCTGTATGAGCCCGACATCGTTGAGGAGGAGACATCCGAGGCTGTCAACACTAAAGTGGACCTTAAGGTAGGTCACTGGACCTGGGGCTGTCCAACCGATGCCTGTCATGTTAGTAAGGCAAGGCAAGTGTATTTATATAGCACTTTTCAACACAAGGCAATTCAAAGTGCTTTACAAAAAATGAAAGACATTAAGAAAATGGCATTCAAAATCAGTCATTAAAAAGAAAAGCTAATAAAAGAAACATTAAAAGAAAAAATACATGGATAAAAGTTACAGTGCAGTCTAAGATATGAATAGTTCAATTAAAAGCAGCGACAAAAAGAAAAGTCTTCAGCCTGGATTTAAAAGTAGTCAGAGTTGCAGCGGACCTGCAGGTTTCTGGGAGTTTGTTCCAGATATTTGGAGCATAATAACTGAACGCTGCTTCTCCATGTTTAGTTCTGACTCTGGGGACAGAAAGTTGACCAGTCCCTGAAGACCTGAGAGATCTGGATGGTTCATAATTTAGCAGGAGGTCAGAAATGTATTTTGGGCCTAAACCATTCAAAGCTTTATAAACCAGCAGCAGTATTTTGAAATCTATTCTTTGACACACATGAAGCCAGTGTAAAGACTTCAGAACAGGAGTGATGTGATCCACTTTCTTAGTGTNGCTATAATGCTTCAATTAACTGGCTATTCTTTATAATATACTCAGATCAATAGGAGACAGAGATGTTAAGTTATAAATCAAGGGTTTTTATTATTATTTACAGCAGGTGTGGGGAACCTTTTTCCTTTCAATTTTTACAACATCCTCCGAGGGCCGTACAAATTATTGAACTCAACCTCTGCTTAAAAAAACTAAAATCACAGCCCATTCATTTCGCCTTTCTTTCATGCTGTGCAAAGAAAAAGCAACCTCTCAATCCAGATATCTCACCATGACTCACGCATGCATGCATGTGCACGGTTGTGGCATGACCACCAAAACAGAAAGATATGGACACAAGATGTGTGCAAATGTATTTAGTATCCTATCCATGTGAACATGATTTAAGGGGGGGGGGAACCTAACCTTCTATAGGGGGGTCCGGGGGCATGCTCCCCCGGGAAGATTTTTTTTTGAAATATTGAAGTTTGAAGTTAAAAGCATCAATCTGGTGCACTTTGAGAGCAAAATGAAGAGATCTATGGATTCATCTTTCAACACCCATATGAAACAGAACTGTAAGCAGATTTTTATTTTTGGATATTTTACAAATCACTCCCCTTTTAAACTCTATTCTTGTTATTTTTAACAACTTTTTTGTTACTGTCATATAGTATTTTATACCTGTTTTTAATTTAGTCTCATTAATAACTATAATGATCATATCAAGGTGTGCCTGAACCTCACTGAGCTGAGGTTATTTGAGCCTCTCAGGAGAGAGCTCTCTTCCACCTGGTTGTAGAAAAGCTCTTTAAATTCGTTAATATAGCTAGCTAACCAGATGCTAATAACAACAGATCGTCACTGTGCTTACAAATAAAGACACATATTTGAAGGTCTGGAGCGGCGTTCTGGTGCTCTCCGTCAGCACTCCTTTCAGACGAGACATATACCACGTGAAGACACGTTACGCTCGTGTTGTGTTCAAGGAACCTGTCCTTGGCCAGGAAAAACAGGTACTCGCTTGTTTAATTATTTTTGCGGTCTAGATTTCTTCTTCTTTTTTGAAGTGAGAAGTTGTCCGTCAGTCGGACTGACGTACGGACGGACTGACTGACTGACTTCCCCCCCCCCCCCCCCCCAAAACGAAAACTCTTCGGTTCTCCACGACTTACACAACTCACACAAATCAGCGTTAAAAAAGCGGGAGGTGCCGAAAAATCCCCTACTAATGTATAGATTATATAGGTCCGGGTCCGTATAGGTCGGCGTCTGGGTCCGGATCCAGACTGCGGTCCGCCTGTTGCCGACCCCTGATCTACCCTAATGGTGTGTGTGTGTGAGAGTGTGTGTTGCTGACTGACCTTAAGGATAGTGATGTTCCAGCTGAAACTCTCCAGCGCCCGGCTGACCTTGCGACCCCGCAGCCCCTCCTTCTCCGCCAGACTCTGCAGCTTCTCGTGAAACTCCATGGCTAGAGAGGAAATACAAACAACCACAGCAGGTAAGACAAATATGCTTTGCACTTTATTTAAAATTATCCAAAGATCCACATGAAAAGATTGAAAATTGAGAATGGATGGCACAATTATCAATGTTTTATTTGTAGAAAAACAGTGTAAAAGTGGTACTTTAACTGTAATGATCAGGACACAAGGATCATTTTGATTGCTGTGTGTTCGTTATTTAAAACTTAGAGAGCACTAGTCTTCTAGTCTTTGTCTGTTTCAGGTATTGAAATCTGAAAAATTCCCGCGATTTGACAAACCAAACACACTTAGCCTAATAGACCCCATCAAGTGCATCACTCAAACTTGCATTCCTACTGTACCAGCACATTGTTTTGTGTACATTGTGAAATATTTTCAGAAAGCTCATTGTCTTCAGTCCTCAGTGTTCACTCAAGTATGTAGTGGAAGTAATTGTCTCTCATTTAGCTGTAGAGAATGTGTGCGATTCAATGAGAGGCCCTAGAACTACAACACACACTTTGGCTGGAGTTCAGTAATAAAGATGTTTTCCCTCACATTTCTCCCTCCTGCCTCTCTGTTAATAACATTCACAAATTCTGCAGCTCCATATCTGACCAGTCTTATTTTTGCTTGCATTCCTTAAACCAATCGGTTTGTGAGTTTCCATCCTCCACTTGCAGGCTTTACTCCTCTATAGTGAGTAGACTCCCAGGAGCTCTGTGTTATCTCCCGTCTTCATACAGCCTGACGCCTAATGAAAACGCTTCACATCAATGAGGCCTAATCGGCAAAGTCTGTCTGTGTTGCCACCCTCAATTAATTTTCATACCCTTCTAATTAATCCCTCCTTATTGAAATTCAGACTATGAGCATCTGATTTCCCAGAGAGAGGAGAATAAACAGAGAATGACAAATGCAAAGGGGATATTGGAAAGCTGATGGCAAATCTGAGAAATGTGAGAGAGTGTCG
This sequence comes from Notothenia coriiceps, assembly GCF_000735185.1. Lineage (NCBI taxonomy): Eukaryota > Metazoa > Chordata > Actinopteri > Perciformes > Nototheniidae > Notothenia > Notothenia coriiceps. Next base: position 1,871,865 of record NW_011369951.1, read on the forward strand.
AGGAAAGTCTGTCCTCCGGCTAGTGAGAGTACGAGCGCTGAGTTGTGTTGTGTATTTGGCTTTCTCTGACCGCCCTGGGCCACTGTCCCACTGTTACCATGGAAACCCGGAAATGGGTTAACACGGGGCGCACATAACTGTGAGCGATCAACGAGAGCCTAGACATTAAACGTGCCAAACAGTGGACCACACACACACACACACACACACACACACACACACACACACACACACACACACACGCGCGCGCGCTGATGAAAGCGTAAACAGATTGGATGTAAGTATAATTTAACAATTCCTCACAGACGATCCCTCTCGGCCACTAAACGTTTGCAAACACACACGTGCACAAATATACGTCTCTGTCACTGCTCCACTCTCACACACACCTACAGAATTTGACTGAATAATAACCTTTCCCACACGGTTGCTAGGCAACTCGAAGCCTAGGTGCCAATTTGATGTGTGTGAGTGTGTCTCTATTCCCCTGTGAAACCGAGTGTAGCCAAAGGAGGGAACATTATTTCCAGGCCAACACTGAGAGAGTGTGCATACACAGAGAAACGGGGTCCTGACCCACAAATATCCTTCAATGCCGGCCAACCAGGGCGCTACAGGAAGTGCATCACCTTCCCTTCCTGTCCTCTATTTGAACCGGGCGCAGGAGAACACAGATCTGACTTCCTGCGTTAAAAATAGCCAGGTGTGAGTTTGTGTGTTAGCATCTTATGAAGTGTGAGATCTTCAGAGTAAATCCAGATGTGAGTCTCACCACTTCGCAGGACAGGGCTCTGGAGGGAATCAGCTGATCCACTGAGGTTCATTATAGGTCGCTTCACCCGAATAACAGAGCATTCTTCCAAGAGATATCCCCTTATTTGGCGAAGTTGGAGAAGGAGAGCGGCTAAAATCTGGTATTTTATTCATCAAACCATCCACAGACTGTGTGCTCTGTATGGAAGCATGTTCAACTATTCATAGTTTGTCCAACAGAGAGCACAAACATGTCTATTTTCAACGGCAAAACGCCTTTTACAGGAAAATGGAAGGTTACCATGCCATATCTTGTATATATAAATGGGAAAAAAATGCAACACAGTTTGATTTATACATATTTCTAAAGGGAGATAGCTTTCAAACTTAGATATAATTTACTTTGGAACTTGTTTTTTACTTATTTAATTAATTTCAAAAAGGGAAACTTTGTACAAGTCTATTAAAACAATTGTTTCGAGTAAACGTTATAATAAAGTGTTTATTCAAACTATAATGCAACATTATAATTGATAATCAAGTATAAGTTGGGTTCTTCCACGTAATACTTCTAGCAGATTTGATCCTTTTGGTTTGATCTGCTTTTAAGATATTATTTTCTGAAGTACGGTGAACCAAATGTTACTCAGGATTGAAAAATGGAACAGTGACATCTCTTACAGGAATTACTCTAGATAAACCCCCCCGACCTCACTGACCTGTTTTTATTGGAATTGTTTTTTGGAGAGGAAAATCAAACCAGTGTGCTGTGTGGATTATCCAAAATAATGAGGACAGACACATGGTTGGAGAGAGAACAACCTCACACCCCCTAAAAATCCACGCTGTGCTCCACGGTGTTACAGTACGTGTGTTGGAGACGAGAGATGGCTGAAAACACTGCTATTCAGTCTGGTTGCTACTTTTTAATAAGCATTTCTTCTATTAAAAGAGACAGAAATATGGCATTATTGAGAAAACAAGTGGGGGGGGTTTTTACGACGAAATGGGCCTTTCACAAACTTCAAAGAATTCCCTCTCTCTGGGTGTTCTTGTCTTTCTCTCAGCGTTACTTGTAGCGTTTGGTCTTCCCACAGCTTTCTTCTCCCTCTCCGTTTCAACTCTCTGCTCTGATGTAACTTCCAGACATCCATCTCCGCCCCCCCCCCCTTCCCCGGCAGAGAGGAAGACCTCTGTCTTGGGATCACCTGATCACCATCTTTAATGTGTACACACAGGAAGAGCTTTGTTCATCTGATCAGGCCTCGGGGATCTGCAGCACCTCTTATTATATCAGATGAACATACTGGCCCCGTACTAAAATACTTTGCTTTGAATTCACACCATTGACAAATATTATAACTGGTAACATGTGAAATTCAAGTAAATGATAATAGATGGTTTCCGCAGAGTTTGGCCTTCCGAGCTGACCATGTCACACATTTTTCATCAGCGAGTGACCCTGTGGCCCCATAAACCCAACATAAAGTTGAGTGGAGGACGGGTTGAGTTGACTCGGAGCAAAGTGGAGCAGCCTGCACATTTATAAACAACATTCATCTTCCTCGAACTCTCCCGTCCTCCAAAATTGCCCCAATCCAATCATCATCTTCCTCTCCAAATATCTCCTCTTATCTCTTCATGCTTCTCTCCAAGGCGGTATTGAACATACTGATGAGTTTTAATGCATTTCAACTCTTATAAGACCTATAATACTTAGATATGTCTCCCAATTGCCATACTTATGAAACCCCTTGATGTTTGTCACCGCAGCTTTTTGAAACCAGACAGCTAGAGAATAATAACGTGGAAGTGTTTATTCTTCTTCCCAAGCCTATCGTTCACACTTCCAAACGTCTATCAAAGCGTCTCCTGGGTGACAGCTGAACACTGAATTGGGCTGAGAAAGCGGATGTGGGTAAAATGTGTGTGTTGGTGTGTACGTGGCTTTCTTTATTGCTACTGTGACGACAGTCTGGCTGGCTAATGTCAGATGACCCAAGGGGCCCTGCAGAAGTAAACAAACCTCTGCCAGAGATCTCAGAAGTCATAGCAGAAAGTAAGATAGGGTGCTTCGCCAAACAGACTGAAGGATAATTGTTGTTGGTAGCTGCGCCAATTCACAATAAACCCACTCAATCCAAAACATGCAGATGAAGCGGGCCGGTAAAAAGACTCATTTTACCCTCGTGTGAAACTGTTGATTAGCACATTTCTGCAGCAGATGGGATTGGAAAAACGGTGGGAGAGAAGAGGACATGAGGGGACAGGAGAGGACACAAGAGGAAAGGAGAGGAAATTAGAGGACAGGAGAGGACATGAGAGGAAAGGAGAGGACATGAGAGGAAATGAGAGGAAAGGAGAGGAAAGGAGAGGACAAGAGAGGAAAGGAGAGGACATGAGAGGAAAGGAGAAATGCAAGGAGGGAATGCAAGAGGAGCGGAGAAAAGGGAATGAAAGGGAAACTAATGATATGAGGATACAGGGAGAGGATAAGAAAGTGCACAGGATGAGGATGAATGGGAGAGGAGATGGAAAAAGGGGTGAAAATAAATTGGAAGAGAGGGAAATAAATTAATAAAATGCAAAAAAGGGGATAAGCAGAACAGAGAAGATGAAAGTGCAAAATACAAAAAATAATGATGAAGAAAAGGAAATGAAAGAGGACACAGCAAAAAAGGACAGAAAGAAAGGAGGGTATGAGAAGAGAGAAGAGGAGAGAGCATGAGAGGAAAGGGAGTTCAATTAATGACAAAAGCAGCCACCGCAGTGTTTAACAACACTGCTGAGGGTGAGTGGGAGTTTTCATGAGTGCAGTAGGAACATGGGCATTGTACTGTTTCTACACACACAGCATAAAACACGCTCAACATAGCCGTAACTCACACACACACACAAACGCCTACACACCCATTGTCTGTATGTGCAGGATCCGGTCGTAGATTCCGTCGGAGAGCTCAATCACCGCTCTGCTCGCCTGGACCATCTGCAGACAGAGGAGCATCTATTAGCCACACACACACACACACACACACACACACACACACACACACACACACACACACACACACACACACACACACAATTTGTTTTTGGTTGACCAACGCATTGTTTTTTTTTTACCCAAACTAACGTTTTTTTTTTAATCTTTTTTTTGGTCTTTCAGTAACTCAGCGCTAGTTGTTCATGGTTCTCTCCTGCAATTTCATGTGGTCGTACCGGTTCAAACTAAGAGGATCTGGGGAATTAACTGCAGACTTGATGGCAATTAATAGCGTTAATTGTAGCTGATTCAAGAAATTAAGGGAAAATATTTGGTTTATGGCAAAGTTTATCTGTTTTCTAGTATTTATGAGTTGAAAAACTCCGGTCTTTTTGGATTAGTTCCATCTAAAGTCATTAAATGCGTCATTTGACTCAAGGTTGCACATCTGCCGTAAGCCCTTAACTAATTGTGCCGTCTTTTTTTGTGTGTAAATCAAACATGTCGGCTCACAGTCTGTTTAATTGCCCACTATAACACGATACATCAAATTGGTGTAAATCCCACAGGATACGAACATTTACAACTAAATCAAATTCTATTGTGATAACTGATAACTGATAAGAAACTATATTGCATATGCTGGGGGTAGTTAAATGACTCATACAGCCAATTGGATTTCACACTGTAGGCTGTTTCCACACACATTGCACAGCAGACACAAACAGTACTTTATATATTTATATGTACACACAAGGCACACAGAGATTAATGTGACAGCTCTTTCAAAGTAATGAAACACACACACACACACACACGGGAATGACATGCGTAGCTCCTGCCTGATTAATTCTGCGCACTACAAACCCCACTGGGACCAGACCCCCTGTATGGGGAGAAAATAGTACATACATTTTGACCAGCTCCAATTCAATACGACACACACTCCTCCATATTTCCTGTCGCTGTTGTTCGCCCCTCCCTCTTCAGCCTTCAGGATTGAGGTATGGAATCCATTCATCCAAGCGACATTCAAATCTATGCTAATGGTATCCAGTAAAGCTTTTTCTACTCTTACCCGCTTGGCTGCAAATGAAAGTGGCTAAACACACACACAGAATCACACACACTACTTACTTACACACTGATGCACACAAAGACACACTATACAGTTGCTTGTTGTATAGCAGAGACAAACAACCCTAGTTCAATTACAGTGTCATGCTTTAAAGACAAACACCTTAATCATGACTTAATAAAAACAGAAAGGGGTTTATTTGTCTTCAATCCAGCCTGTGTTTGGTCATAAACCTGCCTCACTCACAATGCAGTCACTATCTGTAAATTGGCAATTGATACCGACTGTTCATCCTCCCTACCCACAATACTCCTGGGGAATATCCGATATGAAACATAAACAAGTGCACTTTGAGTAAATCTCCGAATATGTGTGTTGCAGCCGGCAGACAGATGGCTGTAAACAGGGAGTAATGTTGTTCACCACAGCAACACATGGAGAGGGTTACAGTGCTGGATTATAGCTGTATGTAAACCACTTATAGGGGGCCAGCAGCAAGCCCCTGAGGGAAGAAGAAGAACTGAGAAAGATTAAAGGGCTGAGAGATAAAAGAGGGAATATCTGACAGTCTCACACTGTATCCTTGCAGCGACCTAAACCCACAAACTGAATGACTAATCCCGCCTTATTGACTTTTGATTAGTTGATTAACAGTCCAATTGACCGCTCTTCCCCCTTTTATTTCTCGCTGTGTTTCCACGGGGGAGGCTGGATTTATTTTTAGACGTCATTAAATAAAAATAGGCCTGTTAAATAACTTTCTCCTGGTCGATGATAGCCTGCAGTTTATTAGTCTGGGAACACGTGGTGGCTTGGAGCCAAGGTGAGGATGTCGCCAATGTGTTTACGAGTCATGTTGCAGCCATAGCAAATGTGAATGTTGTTTCCTACGCAACAATGAGAGCCCACTTTGTGTTTGAGAACATATCAGTTAAAAAGGAAGCTTTTGTCTTGAAGGCGGAGCGGGGGGGGGCGGGGGGGGTCATCTTGCGCTTTGGTCAAGTAGAGAGGAGATGGGAGGGGCGCACTGATCTTTGCTGCTTTTGTTTGCTGTTTCCTTCCTTTTTATGTCTATCTCCTTTATCTGAGAAACCTAAAGCATATTTACTGTCTTCCTTTCTCACCATTTCATAAGTGGAGACGACCCGGCGAAGCACGTCAGGGAGGGGCCCCTGGGGGTCCAGTGCGGGGTAGTGGTCCCGGAGGTCAAACAGTAGCAATGGCGCCCCGTCTGGCCCTGAAACCCGGGAGCCCAGAGCGAGGACACACTGCATGAGGTTAGCCGCCACGGACACGCCACACAGATCTCTGAACACTGCTACTGAGTTCTGTTGGAGGAAAGAGAGACAGGGCGGACACATGTTAGTCTGCTACTGTACACACACATTTCAGAATCTCTCTCTTTCTCTCTGTATTTCCTTACCCTGGTGGAAAAACAGTACGGATACACGGAGTGAAATCAAAATGAAATAAACAGAAAATATGTGAAATCACTTCCTGTACGTCTCACACTTGATTTGCACACACACACACACACACACACACACACACACACACACACACACACACACACACACACACACACACACACACACACACACACACACACACACACACACACACTGTGTTGTTATAGTAGATCAGGTTGAAGGTGTGACACGAGAAACCACAGATCAAGTTTCTGCCTGGCTCTAAAAAGTTGGATCAGTTTTTTGATTTTTTTTTTTCAATTGCAGAAAATGTGCCACCCTTTCTTCCCTTTGGTTCTTTTCTGGTACAAGAACAATCATTGCAGTTACATTTCAATAGATATGAGCACGGAAGATAAGACTGTTTACCCTCTATGAACAAGCAGGAATATAGTGAATTATTTTGTTCAAGATTCAAGGCTTTATTGTCATTTGCACATTAGCTACAGTGTAGATATGAATGAAAACATATTTAGGGGGTGCAACCAAATTTCCCAGAATCCAATGCAACATCTTCCTATACCTATGTTATCTGACCATCAGTCTAAAACCCAGTGATATTCAGTGTATCAAATAATCACATTTGAGAATCCTGCTTGATGAATGACTTCAATGAACCCAGAAAACGAACAAAATCATTGTTGATTAATGTTATGCTGCTTTCTTCCTCACCTGCATGTTTTCCCTCAGGTCAGTGGCATCTCTCAGCGGAGGAGAAGCCATCTTGAAGACCTCGTCCACAGCCCGGACCCCCAGGTCCCTCAGAGCTGCGTAGTTCCTCCCTTTGCGGGCCTTCCTCACCGACAGTCCCCTCTTGTGAGGCTTCCCCCCTCCCCTCCGGTTGGTGAGCGCCACGTGGACGAACAGCTTGGCGTGGGGAAGCTCCTCCCCCGTGAGAGACTGGAGCGGGACGTGTCGGTACCCCGGCTGAAGACACTCCAGAGGAATGGTGTACTGCCCTGTGGTGGTAGGGAGATTAGATTGAATTTGAAAGCATATCATGACATTTTAATTTATCGTTACAGTTGTGACCTCTGACCCGGACACTGACCTATAAACTCATCCCCTATGAAGTCGTCATCCAGCACCACGAAGCGCACCATGGTGAGCTCCGGCAGGTTGATCTGGAACTCGAAGCTCTCATCGAACACGGGGTTGTCTCCGTTCTGGGTCACCGTCCTGGTGCGGCGCTCCGTGCAGTCGGCCGGGATGCCGTGGATCTCAATGTACACGTAGGGGTCCACCACGTCTCCTTTGGCCCCCGAGCCCCTCGGCTTGGGCAGGTTCTGGCCGCTTATCACCTGGGAGAAGAATCAACAAAAAGGTTATTGATACATTTTCAGAACATCATAATGACTTGAGAACAGAGGTTTTCAAAGTAAGAGGCAGGCCTGTCCAGGAGGGCTAGACTTTTCAGGAGAAGTGAAACATATTAGAGGTTATTACATTACTACATACTTTCGAGACAGTATTTCTTTTTTTTCAATTTTTCCCACTTATTCATAATCTTATAAATACCTTCTTTTTTTATCAATGTAGTTTAGTCTGCAGTTGTGTCAACCAGCAATATGAAACTATCTTAACTAGTTTTTTCGGAGCGTTTATGACCAATGTAGGCTATTTTGATACCATAGGCATCCAGGAATTGAGAGAAATGATGAAACTAAGTAACTAAGGGAGATTAAGGGGATGCCTTTCCAGCTTTGTTAGGGTAGGCCCACAGAACCAGACTTTGAAAACCCCTGATTAAGAGGATCATTCAAGTTTTAAACAACTTCACAAAACACCACACCTTGACATGGAGCAGCTGCGGAGACACACCAGGCACCGTGTCTCTGGTGTCTGCGCTGAAATAGGACACCTCCTGCCGCATGATGGCAGGCCGCAGGACGTAACCACAGTTCCCATTCTGCCTGAACCACGCCGTGTTCAGGTCCATCATCAGTCCCGCTGTCTGGAAATTCATAGACACTATCTGGCAGCCGCACTTCCACAGGTCCTGAGGGTTCATGTTGCTGGAGTCAATACGCATGGGGTTGGGGTAGACCCTCGACAGGAAATGCTTGTTGTGATTGACAAAGTCTCCGGGGCTCTCGCCAGCGAGACGCACGGCCAGAGTCTCGTGGAAGGAACACAGCTCCCAAGGGTTCTGGCTTTTAGATGACGTGGGGAAATCAATGAAGCTGATGGAGCGGCAAAGTGTCACGAGATCAGAGAGCTCCTTCAAGAGTTGGAAACGTTTGGGAGGAAGAGGAACAGGAGGGACAGCTGTGACACTTTTCTGCAACATTTCCTTTTCATTTCCTCCAGGCGCTGCCCCCCCGCTGTTGGCCGCTTTTATCTTTTGACTCATCTCTGCCCCTTCATCCTCCTCACTCACCTCCCCATCCTCCCCATCAGGCCCCAACTTTTTACCCTTTAGTAGAATTCGATTCCTCAGGGCATGCGGTGATGGCAGGTATGACTTCCCTTCGTATGGAGGATCTGCGTATAACTTCTCCCCGAGTATCTTCACCAGATGTTGCCACATGACTTGCTGTTGTTGGACAGAACAATGGTTCTCAATACAAACAATTAAAGGGTAATGAGAAGCCACAAACGCAAACCTTCCGATTGCGTCCAACACACAATGCAGGAGCAGAGGCGGGGAGAGGCTGTGTCCCGTACAGACCACAGGCTCTCCATCGGGGCCGTCCCACACGTCCACCTCCACACAGCGACATCCCATCTTCAGCGCCCGGATGTAGCCGGAGATGTCGGACGGACCTCGAAACTGGTCCTCGATGAGGTAAGTGTTGTGGGAGGAGCTGATGTAGTAGTGGGACAGAGGCTGGGTCATGTCCTGGCACACGCCGTCGTGCTCCCTGTCGAAGAGGTGGCACTCTGCTGAGGTGAGGTAACTGGTGAAGCCGTCCAATGACAGGTACCCCTGCTGCCGGCCCTCCTCCGACGGCTCGTGGGAGAGGATGAGCTTCAGGCTGGTCTCCTCACTCACCTGGGGGAGGAAATGGATGGAGAAAGAAAATGGATAAGGGTGTATTCTATGTGTGTATGTGCATGTTCATATATCTCAACAACAGTTTGAACCTCACACTTTGAGGGTTTATTTCTTGTGACTGAAGGGAGTGCAGTGTTGACATGGGGCAAATTGGTAGGATGGTGGTGCTATATTAAAAAACCATACGTTTCCCAGACAAAATAATTTTTTGGACCAATCCCGTCTATCCATATAAGCCATTTGTGTCTAAATCAATTTTCTCCCAATTTTAATTGTTTCCCAATCTTTTTCTGCTACCCCTAATAGAATGACTTACCAATTTTCACAACATTTCGTACAGAACATCTCTGTACCAAGCCGGAAACAGCTACTTCATTAGTTTTTTTTAAGTTTTATACAGTTTCGCCCAAATGCTGTGGGCAGGGCTTATCCAAAATATGTATTGTGTTATTGCAATCACATTAGGTAGAAATGTGTAAATAGGATTCAAATTTGGTGCCATTTTGCCAAACGGTAGTGCAGCATAATTTAACTTGAATGGATGCTCACATCTCTTTCTGACTTTTTGTCTATATCTGTATGTATGTATGCACTTTTTCAAGAACCGTTCATCCAATCGACTTCGCAGGGGTATTGCTGAGGACCCCTGGGAGGGAAGTGTCGAGTGGATCAGTGGTTCTTGACAACACTGCAAGAAGCCCTACAGAGGGCAAAGCAATCAGCCCGTTCTGAAGGGAACAGGCACTGCAGGAGTGGATGAGATTGCATTTGTGAATGCAAGCCTGACTTGTTTTATGCTATTAGTAGGCGGGATTCATTTGTGTTACCCACTTGAGCCATGCCTTGTTCAGCCTCGAGGAACCTCATCAGGTCTTTGGTGTCCAGAAACTCCTTGTTGCTTGAGAACTGCACCAACAGGAAGTAGATCTCCGGACGTGTGCAAAAGTCATGGAATACCTTGATGAAATCCTGCTTGGTGACGCGCTCATTTCTTCCTATTGGTCTTTTGTTTTCGCCGGGATCTTTAGCTCCAGATTCATTTTCTAGAGTGAGCCCACTCATGCTGGTCCTGACTCTTTGAAGCTCTTTAAACCTGAGCTCCACTTTGCCACCGCCCACACCAGGATTCACGCTCCGTATCAACTTAACGGCCAGCTGTAAGCGTAACCCTTCCACGTCTTCTTCCAGATCGTCTGAATCCACGGCCGAGGAGAACAGCTGCTCCAGCCAGCCGAGGCGGAGGCTGTCCTGACTGCTGGCCAGCATGTCCAGGGCGTGTTTCCCATACTGCATCAGATACCTGGAGGAGGATTAGAGAGGGACAGGCAGAGTTAGAGGAAACCGAATGTTATCCTTACAATGTAACTCGCTGACAATAAAATAAAATAACTGCAGCAGTCGAATCAATTTCAATTCAAATCAAATTCACCGCCAGTCCTGCAACACAAACACGTCTCAGAGAACGACACGAAGAAATAAGACAGGCACGATGTCACTATTCACAGCCAATAAAAACAGGAAGACAGGAAAGTCTGCAACATGAGATATCAGGTTGGACTGACATAAAGGGACTAACTGTATTTGCTAGATTAGCCTACGCCACATGTACAAACCTCAGTTAAACCACAAATACATTTCACCTATCTTTAGGAACCAGTTTCTCAAAATGCACAGGTGTTAAATGCACCAAGAGTAAGTATACAAAGTTTCTGACTGACAATGAGTGATTAAATGAAGGCAAAATGTCAATATATGGGTAAATATGTCTTCCCTAAATCACCAAAATGACAGCTTTATATAACAAAGAACAACATGCCAAATATCAAACAGGAAGTATGTAGATCAGAAAGCTCTTTACTAGGGCTGTGCGATTATGGCAAAAATCATAATTACAATTATTTTGGTCAATAATTGATATCACGATTATTAAATACGATTATTCATTGACTTTGAAAACATCCATTTATTGAACTTTAAAACAAATACAAATAATAATTTGAACAGTATCTTTTCAACTGTTGATTACCCTGAACGTATAATTTAACTGAAAAAACAATAAATCATTTATTTTTTTTATTGTTTTTTCAGTTAAATTATACGTTCAGGGTAATCAACAGTTGAAAAGATACTGTTCAAATTATTATTTGTATTTGTTTTAAAGTTCAATAAATGGNGGAGAGAGAGTAGTAACATGGAAATAGTGAATGAATGAGTAAAGAAGGTCTTCCTGGTTGAACTTACGCTGAGCTTTATTAGAACTCAAACATTTTAGTAAAAGTAACTGAATTAAAAATAAATTGCATTAGCGAGTGTTGTGCCAGTTTCATATCTCTTGTGTATGTTCATGTTAAAAAGCAACCAACAAACAATTGCAATGGACCCCTGCAGGTAGGAAAAACACATTTGAACTAGAGCTCAAATTGTGTGAATCAGGACAAATTATTTTTCAGTTTTAAAGTTGTAAGCACAAACAGGATTTTCTGACTTAATTCTGCAAAAGGTATGGATCTGGTACATTGGTGAACGATAAGGTACAAATTGTTTAATTCTGGAATCTAATGATGTAATACTTTGTCACCCCTAAAAAATATAGCAAGTAAGGGGAAAAAAGCCCCACAGTTGACCCACAGTTAAAAAATGTCACCACAATAAATAAATCGGAATAATGTGAGACACATCACATAATCTTTCCTCAGAGTTTTGCTTGCATGTCTTGTTCCCATGTGTCATATATCATAGGGAATTTCTTTTTAGCAGAGATTTCCCCTGATGGTGGATGAGGCTTGGTATAAAACAAATCATGTTTAAAGCCTTTTAATTGCCCATAAATCAAAGGAATCAAGCCTTTTCCTGGTGCTGTTGAAAACCTTGGAAGTAAAACAACACCCGGAGCCAGTCTAACGCGATTATTTTCGCTCTCTCACAGATGCAGCAAAAAAAGCTCTGCATCTTGTCAATTGTTTTCCAGAAGCCTTTGGGAGACTCGGAGTCTTCTCCCTAAAGAGATATCATGGCCCTGAGCTGGTTTTATATGATTTGAGATATATTTCACCAGTCAATCGATGCGGTACAACCCATCTGGGAAGCCAGGGCTGTTCTCTGCTTGTCTTCTTCGCCTCCTCCTCCTCTTCCTTGTACATTTCCAGGGAATAGCCATGATGAGAACACTGAAAGGGGGAATTTGTCAATGCTTCAAATATGTTGAGAGGCATCTGAGAGTGAAGTGCAATTACACAGACGCAGAGAGGGGGAAAACATGTCTCAGAAGTTCCAGTGGGAGAGAAAAGAGAACCAGGGACTAGACAACTTTTTATTCCTTTTGACAGGGGAGAAAAACATTCCGTGCCATTATTTCTTAGCTTATGAATTCCTTATGCTTTTTGTATTCCCTGCTTCTTTGTTGGATTTGTTTATGCAATATGCAAACACAATGTGTTATTTATGGCACAGTGTACATGTTAATTGCGTAGGAACCTCATTAGAAGTGTTTTTCCGGCAGGTAACTTCAAAATAATTGGTGATTCTAGCTTCTCGATCATCCTCAGTGGACTCAGTAAGTGTTAGTAAGTATTTTACTTGGCCTCTGCCTTTTACCCAGTGTATCAGTCTACTCCCATATCAGCATTCAGGCACTCAAACTCAAACTCGGGGTGCTACTTCCTCCCATCATCAGCGTTCAAGCACGTGATCTCGGTTGCCACTTTCTCTCTCTTCATGAAAAGTTAAGTCTAGAACTAAGTAAATACTTGGGTTTTGGGAGAGATCTTCAGAATTGGTTAGGCAGGAGCTGTGTCACTTTGTTCCTTCAGCAAATGTCATAACTTCCATTGAAACCTCAGTGTCTGACATCAGTTCCAGCTCTCCTGTGTTTTCATTGTGTTTCGAGTCCTTGCTCCAGAACGTTCCTTTACAGTAAGAACTAGCATGTGTAACAGATGCATGCATTTACCATGTTCACCAATAATCAATTTCTGTTCTTTGAAATACTTTTTACAGTTTTTTCACTTTGGGAACTTTTATTTTGTTACTTCTGACACAACCATTTCTGTGCTTTCGCAAAAAGCTCTCTCCTCCTTTAAAAGGTATGCATATTGAAACCCTGTAAAGCAGTGGTCACCAACCAGTCAATCGCGAGTGTGGTGCGGGTAGATCGCGGACCGTTAACAAAAAAAGTAACAAAAGAAATACAAATAAAATAAAAATAATAATGTTTGAAAAATATGTTTTTAGATGTAAACATATCATCCAGGTTAGCAGGTGCCACTTGATTGACGTATATTTGAGACACCTCAATAATATAATACATTAACCGTGCTTTATGTGAACCTCATCATGACACAAGAGAGGACGGCAGGACTGCAATTTCCCGTGTTCAATGAATGCAACAGAGGCAAGTCACCAGACCAATCAGAGAGTTGCATGGAAATACACGTGTGCTTGTGTCATTCAAGCTCGGCTCTGTGTGTGTGTGGCAATAGCGCATTTAGGGAGAGAGTGGGAGAGAAGGGGAGAGAGGGACCGGTGCTAGCGGGGACCGTGATGTTAGCATCTGGTTAGCTAGCTGCACTAACGGACATAACGAGCTGTTTCCACAACAAGCTGGAGGAGAGTCCTCTCCTGTCAGACTGAGGGGCTCAGGTGAGCTAAAGGACTCTTCAGTGTTTATAACGGTTTTGTCACAAATTATTAAAAGATTACTTCGCGGCACACCTTCATACGATCATTATAGTTATACAAACAATAAGAGAATANCGTATAATTTAACTGAAAAAACAATAAAAAAAATAAATGATACATTTAAATAAATAATTTCAAAATAACAAATACCAATAAACAAGATCAACAAATATTTTTGGAGCGCACTTCCACAAGCTACTAAACATATATAAATATGATAAATAAAAATAAATTCGATCAAATATGTTGCAGTGCACTGTCACAACCTAGCAAAGCAAAATAATTGTTTTTTTCGATTATGTTGTTTTCGTAATTGTGGCAGGCCAAAATCGTAATTGCGATTAAAATAGGATTAATTGCACAGCCCTACTCTTTACCTATAAAATCAGTGTTGCTGGTACATATTACAATCGGGTGAACAATGCAAGACTGCTCCTGATTATGTGTTGCATCATACCTCAGGCCAGTCACCCAAATGTTAGCCACTTCAGCAGAGTTGGCCACCAGGTCCAAGCTCTCATACATCTCTCCATAGATGATGGAGAACGCACAGTCCTCTGAAATCTGCTCATAAACACCACTGGTGCGGAACGTCTCTGTGTTGCGGCCGGTCCGTACCTAGAGAGATGAGAACAGCCACATCAGACGCAATAAAAACAAATCAAATGTTGACCTCCATTTAGTAAAGGGTTGTAAATATTCCCTTTGCCTCAGTCTAAAGGAGTTTTTTTCTCTTGACACTGACCTCTCGTATGGAAGCCAAAGATATGCGGGCTTTGTCTGACTCCTTCTTGGACGGCTCCCAGCACAGAGCCTGCAGCCCGGCGTCCAGCAGGTAGTAACGCTGGTAAACACGGGAGTTGGTTCGGATTTTCTTCAGCTCAATCCCCTCAACCTGGAAGCAAAATATAATAATAATAATATTCATAATAATAATAATAATAATAATAATAAAGCTTTATTTCTATAGCACTTTTCATACAAAACATGCAGCTCAAAGTGCTTTACGAAATGACACATCACAAGTTAAAAACAAACAACAAGAAATTCCCCCCTTTTTATTTGTTAAGAACTTTAAAAGGTGCATGCAGCAAAATATGACATGTTATCAGGTTAATAGACAAAAGGAGGTAAAATGTATGGTAATACAAATAAAATAAAATAAATAATGGTTTCTCTCTGACAGGTAAGACACAAGACAACTGAGTCGATGCAACAATATAAAACCCCATAAAACAAAGTGAACATATAGGTACAACAGAAATAAAAAATAAAAAGATTAAGACCTATAAAATGAATAAAACAATATAAAGGTAGGTAAATTATAAAGACTAAAAGAACATTTCAAGTTGGGGGTTGCTAATAAAAAGCTAATCTAAAAAGATGAGTTTAAAAATATGGAAGAAATTGTAACCCTCCGAACAAGCCCCTATTAGTGTTTGAGGCTGTGATCTTACATAGACCCTTGATGCATGCACTGGACATTCAATATGTATTGCACAGATATGTAAAAGTTATGTTCTGTAATGTAAAGGATTACAGTGTGGCTGACCCACCATGGAGTGGATACAGTCTGCAGCACTGCTGATCTTCTTCTCTGACAGGCTGCTGCTGAAGGACACCGTCTTCTTCCGATCCCGACCGGCACGTGAGCCATCCTGATGAGAGAGAGAGGGGGGAAGGAGTGATGAGAGGACGTCGCAAATCAAGAGAGGAGGAGGGACGGTCGAGGAGATAATAAGAAGTGAGTTGAATGAGAGTTAGCCTGTTTTGGCTTTAGCATAACAAACAATTCTCTCCATCCACTTTTGATATCAGAAGATTAAAGGGCATGTCATCTTATATAACCGTACATAAACGCAGATTATTTGGTCTACTGCATAAAAGCCTCCCATTCCCAATCCGTTATTGTTTTTCCTGATGCTAAAAGCCTTCGCGTGCCCTTGCCCTTCACCATAACACCATAAATCATACCTGAGGAGACAGAGGCAGCAGGCAGCAGCATTTTAATTCTGCCCCCCCCCTCCCCCCTCATCGACGCCCGCAGACCCAATCAGTTTATCTGCGCTCACCATCGCAGCTCATCCACCTGATCTATTGACCGATCAGATATAACCCCCACAGAAGACAGATAAGAGCATATATGTGGGCGAAGTTATTCAATTATAGATGTATTAGAGGCCTGATCAAATCCAATCAAATACTTAATTGAAGCTAATCTGGGGCAGGATGACATCATTGGAGCTGAATGAAGCCTACGTAAAGTGATTGAAGACGCAAACACCCACATGCTCAACACACAGCGGTCTTCTTATGTACTGCATATATATCACAACAAGCAGTGAAGAAGAAGACAAAATGTCCTAAAAACAACAGCTTTTAAATACTTTTCACACACTGGGAAGATTCAGATTTTCCTTATGATAATTCAAAAGAACTGTTGCCCATAAAATTGGAATATCTTTTTCTTTTTTTTTAAGATATACACTTTATCAAGAATAAATCACATTGTCACACTCATTATGAGAAGAAGTCAAACATATGTTATTCCAACTTTATAGACAACAGTGTATAACTACTTTTATTAGGAATTCATCTAAAAATCAACTTCTTTCAACTGGAATACAAATAAATGTATAATTGATAGTTAAAAAGACCATCACATTTGTCTAGAGCTAATAGTGCTGTCATCAAATAACATGTTTTGTATGACCTAGAGTCAAAAATGTAGATATTTGTTCTATTTTAATGTAATTCTTCACATTGTAAAAAATCTGGAACTTTTGGAAATCGACTGAAAGAATGAATGAATCATCAAAATAGTTGTGAATGAATTTTAGCTCGAGGTAACCTTAATAACACATAGTTAAATACATTTGTATGTAGTGTGTGTGAGTCCTTCCCATTGTATACAATTAAACATGTTATCAAAGTCTAAGAATATATTTAGATCTCTTTATAAAGTAGTTTACCTTTAAAAAAGTGAATACATCAAAGACAATAAAATATAAATACACAATATCAGTATTTGTGTTGTTGAAACTTGATATCGTGCAACCTGTTGCTGTGGGGCTAACACATACAGCTCACTTGTTTTGGAGTGATTCATAAGTCCAAATTGATCACCAGTAGACCAATCAACATTTTCATATTCATAATGAACATCTGTGAACACTGATCCGCCGCTAATTAAAATCTACTCATCAGCATGACTATGATTTCATTCAAATAAGAGTTCAAATGAACCTCAAGAGCACTTGGATCTTTTATGAGAGGATAGAGAAGGAAACCTTTCATATAAAAGAAATCTGGGGGATATGAAAGAGATATAAGAAAAATAATATATCTGAAGAATATGAATGAACACGTGAGAGAAGGGAAGCTTCATTCTCAGAGGATGAAAAGCTTTTCCTCAGAGGGAACCATCATCGCAAATCCTCATTGAGTTGCCTCATTACGATGAAGAAGTGTTTCCGATGGAGACGCGCTCGTTTAAGCCGGCGCACGGAGGGAGGGAGGTGTCGCTCTAAAAATACCCAAGGTGCTTTAGGGTATAATGGATGTGGTGGGGTCGTAGAGAAATTAAGTTTTCCCTTCAAGACCCCCCTTTTGAGCTTACTCTGAAAACTGCAGGAAGCTGAAGGAAGAGACCTTACCTTGGAAAATGTCAATCGTGCTATATATGAAATGATTGACCTGTACAGTACTTCAAATAAAGAAACATTGCAAACTCAGATCTGTAACACAACCTTAGCTATAGATGATCACTCGTGCTTCTGATCCCAACTACAATACTGCAATTCACTTTTAACCTGCCTCAGCAAATCGTCTCTGAACTGGTCCAAAACGCTGCTGCAAAGCCACCCATGAGCTGTAATCTTCTTTACTCAGCCTTCCAATCAATAAAGGATTGTGTTCTTGTTTTTAATAAAGGGCCCTGCATGTTCAAGTACATCTCTGACCTGTACCATCCTTAATTCAGCCGCTGTAGGTCACCTGGCTTACAGGTTATCGTACGCACTCAACTTTAATCTTCTTTAAAAGCAGCGAAAGAAACACTCATTCAAACTGGCCTTTTTCTCACCTTGTGGCCTACTATTTTGTGGGTTTTAAGGTCTATTGCGGCTTAGGTTTAATTGTTTTGTTTTGTTGTTGTCAATACTTACCTACTCTGATGGTCAATTTTAGCCCCTGAGAAAGACATTAGCAAAACAAAAACACAAACTGGGATTTAAGCTAATTGATTTTGTGTTCTAATTTTGTTTTAAAGCTGCCATTTTCGGAGTGTTAGAGTAACACCTCTGATTGTTACCTCAAATAGAAAAACAAATGCAAGTCCACCCCACCAGCAGCAGCATTTAATTTGAAGACTGTGCTAAATTAGAAAGCTCATGGGAAATTCCGACTGATGCACAATGAGGCGCCGAGCCAACAGTTATTGACTTAACTCACAAACAGAGACACATGCACCATCACACAGGAGCACAGTATGTGTGTGTGTGTGTGTGTGTGTGTGTGTGTGTGTGTGTGTGTGTGTGTGTGTGTGTGTGTGTGTGTGTGACATTAGCAGTAATGGTCCCTGTGTGGCGGTACCAGCACCAATCACAGTTCACACGTTACTGCACATAAATAACATGGTCTCCACAGACAGCCATGTGACCTGTAAAACACGTCATTCTCTGTTTAATAGACCAGCGATAGACAAAAAATCATATGGAAGTAATATAATGTTCTCTAAATACTGTTAAATCTAATAAACCGTGAAAAGGGGAAACACCAGGGTCCTCACAGTGGTTTCTTCAAATGTTGGGATTCGATTATCTCACATGCGGAGGTTGTCTTGCACCTCTGTTAGCGCAGACATAAATTACAGATAGAGAGAGACATAGCCAAACAGCACTGACGTCACTGTGGACTCTAAATTAATTATCCTGACAGGATAAAACTAAAGGTCACAGATTAACCCGCAAGTAGATAAACACATGAATAAAACACAAAGGTAAATGAATTGATTTTTCCATGTAAAAAAAAAGACACACATGCCTAACCAGATTAGAGTACACACACAAACAAACACACACACACACACACACACACACACACACACACACACACACACACACAAACAAAGAACAACAAAACTAGTCATCCTCTATACCCTGATAAAAAAATTCCATTTGGCTTTAATCTCTGTGAGAAATTACTTGATGTCGCCGTCACAAAGACCCTATTTAGTTTTTACTGCCTGAGAGGAAGATGAGTCTTCAAAACCACCACTGCGCTTCAAAACAGGAAACCGGCCGTCAGCTTGTCACAGAGAACTTCCTGTGGCTTCATTGAGAGGCAAGTGAAGCGACACAGAAGACTGAACCAAGAAAAAGAACAACGAGAGGATTCCTGTACAGTGACACAGTAAGGGCGGGTGTCACTGCTGTGTGAAAACTCATCACTCAGTAGTATTGAGTTCTATTTTTATTTTCTTCGGTATCCACATACAGTATGAGCCCAACAAGTTATTTCTTACCAAATGTACAATAGTAGCCATGTTGACAGAATTGGTTCCTCTCAATACATTGTAAAAATAACTTGTTGAATATTTATATCGGAGTATTTATATATATTTATCAGAACCTCTCTTGCAGCTTCAGCAGTTAGTTAAAGGGGCCCCATTATGCTAGTTTTCAGGTTCATATTTGTAGGAAAAATATAATTATTATTTTTTTAAATCATAATTTGAAAGATTATTGATTCGAAAATAATATACACTACAGTAAAAATACGTCTGGGTCTCTGTGTTTCATTCAAGCTCGGCTGTGTGTGTGTGGAACGAGCCATTTTGTG
The DNA here is from genome assembly GCF_000735185.1 of Notothenia coriiceps. Classification (NCBI taxonomy): domain Eukaryota; kingdom Metazoa; phylum Chordata; class Actinopteri; order Perciformes; family Nototheniidae; genus Notothenia; species Notothenia coriiceps. Next base: position 1,891,664 of record NW_011369951.1, read on the forward strand.
TGCATGCGTGCGCGAGCGAGAGAGAGCGCGCACCGGTACCGGAGATCGTTGTTGTTAGCTTCTGGTGCTAGCGAGCTACGCTAACGGATATAAGGAGCTTTTTCAACAACAAGGTGGAGGAGAGTCCTCTCCTGTCGGACTGAGAGGCTCAGTGAACTAAAGGACTCCCTCAGTGGCCGGGTCTCAAACGTTTTGGTCACCATTAATGTAAACAATTATTTCCGAGGCACACGTTTATATGATCATTATAGTTATAAAACAATAAGAGAATAAAGGAAAAACAAGTATGAAATACTATATGACAGTAAAAAAAGAAGTTTAAAAGGGGAGTGATAAGTAAAATATCCATAAAGAAATAGTAAATCTCTTTACAGTTCTGTTTCAAATGGGTGTTGAGAGATGTATCCATAGATCTCTTCATTTTGCTCTCAAAGTGCACCAGATGGATGCTTTTAACTTCAATTTCTTTTCTTTTTTAAATCTACCCGGGGGAGCATGCTCTACTGTGACCTGTTTTCATGCTTTAATGTTCAAAAAGGTCTATTTTGTGGAAGAGAAACTCCCTCTGGTGTAGGGCTGCTCGATTACGGCAAAAATCATAATCTCGATTATTTGGGTCAATAATTGATATCACGATTATTAAAAAACGATTATCCATTTGCTTTGAAAACATCAATTTATTGGAGAAAAAAAAGGGAACAGTATGTTTTTAACAGTTGATTACCCTGAACTTTAAGTATAATTCAACTGAAAAACAAATTTAAAAAAAAAGATTATAAAAAAATAATAATAATAAAAAAAGAATCGTTTTATTTTGATTACGTTGTTTTCGTAATCGTTGCAAGCCATAATCGTTATTGCGAT
>NW_011369951.1:1892572-1896850 GCF_000735185.1 Notothenia coriiceps
CGTGTCCTCTTGGATCCACAATCCCAATCACTCAGGTGTACAAGTTGTCAGTGTTCAGTACATACTAACTCGAAGCTAAGTGTGATAAAGGTTTTCTAACTTTAACTAAATATAATAATCGTACTTTTCAATTTAAAAGCATGTTGTTGCAGTTCAAATAACTAGACAGCAACCGCCCACAACACCCTCCACCAATGCTTCTTCCACCAGACCGGCACCCGGTTTCCCTGACCCCCAGGGAGGGCTGTTTGCAAGGCCTCCCTACATGAGCTTTCCCACTGCTTTGCCTCTCCGTTTGCCTCTCAGTCTCACAAACCCGCTTAATCACTCCTCTTTACTCAGTTCAAGTCCATCTTACCTGTGGCAGAACTGAGGGCAGGCTTAGTGCTGGACCTGACCCAGGGATCCAGGGCTTGGTCAGCCTGCGCTTCCGAGATCTGGGGGAGACTTCACCAAAGACATCACTCATCTACTAAACAGTCTCCGAGCTAGCTCTGCGCTCAGCTGCTAAATGAGGGATCCTGGAGCGACCCTGATCTAATACACAGCTTTGATGGTGTCCTCATGGAGCACCCAAGCCCTCCACCTTCAGCCCAAAGAGTACCTTTCACAAAGCTGTCCATCAGCTCCAATGCCGCTGTACCCGACATGCCCCGCTCACTGCCTGCACACATGGAGGAGGCCCAGAACAGTTCTTTCAGCTCCTACCAGAGGATCCCAGCCTCCGTCAGACTGCCCCTCGCAATCCAAGAGAGACATAGACTGTCCCAACACTCCACCTCCCTCCCTACCCGTCATCACACCATCCCCTCAGCCCCTCCAGATTTGATGACTCCCTAGTTTCATATCATTGTCTGCCTGGTGGACCAGACCACCCAGAGTTCAAAACACGCTACGGCAGAGGGGACGAAGCGTTTGAATGTGGACTTTAACTGCCTGGACGTTCTGATCACATCTGCAAGCCTGGGTGGGTTTCCCTTGACTTCTTTGGTATTGGCTCCACTGCATAATCATGCAGTGAAGGTGCCCCCTATGTCCCACCCCTCAGAGCCAGGACAGCCTCTGTATGAGCCCGACATCGTGAGCGAGGAGACATCCGAGGCCTGTCACACTAAAGTGGACGCTTAAGGTAGGCACTGGACCTGGGCTGTCCAACCGATGCCTGTCATGTTAGTAAGGCAAGGCAAGGTAGTTATAGTAGGCACTTTTCAACACAAGGCAGTTCAAAGTGCTTTACAAAAAGAAAGACATTAAGAAATGGCATTTCAAAATCAGGTCATTAAAAAGAAAGCTAATAAAGAGAAACATTAAAGAAAAAAACATGGATAAAAGTTACAGTGCAGTCTAAGATATGAATAGTCAATTAAAAGCAGCGACAAAAAGAAAGTCTTTCCCAGCCTGGATTTAAAAGTAGTCAGAGTTGCAGCGGACCTGCAGGTTTCTGGGAGTTTGTTCCAGATATTTGGAGCATAATAACTGAACGCTGCTTCTCCATGTTTAGTTCTGACTCTGGGGACAGAAAGTTGACCAGTCCCTGAAGACCTGAGAGATCTGGATGGTTCATAATTTAGCAGGAGGTCAGAAATGTATTTTGGGCCTAAACCATTCAAAGCTTTATAAACCAGCAGCAGTATTTTGAAATCTATTCTTTGACACACAGGAAGCCAGTGTAAAGACTTCAGAACAGGAGTGATGTGATCCACTTTCTTAGTGTTAGTGAGGACTCGAGCAGCAGCGTTCTGAATCAGCTGAAGCTTTCTAATAGATTTTTTAGTGAGACCTGTGAAGACACCATTGCAGTAGTCGAGTCTACTGAAGATAAAAGCATGGACAAGTTTTTCCAAATCCTGCTGTGACATTAGTCTTTTAATCCTAGATATGTTCTTTAGGTGATAGTAAGCTGATTTAGTAACTGTTTTAATGTGACTGTTGAAACGCAGGTCAGAGTCCATGACTACACCTAGATTTCTGGCTTTATCTGTTGTTTTGAACATTGCAGACTGAAGCTCAGCGCTAACTTTTATACGTTCTGCCTTGGTTCCAAAAACCATTACCTCAGTAGGCTGCATTCTGTTCAACAATATATTTAAAAGGTCATTTAAAACATATGTTTCCCACAGAGAACAAGATGAAAATGTATCTGTCAGTTCCTTGATTCAGCCACCACAGAGGTTTTGGCACTGAAATGTCTCATCAGTTATTGGCTGGATCCTACATACAGACATTTATGGTGTCCAGAAGGCAACTGAGTGTGTTGATATGCTGTCTTTCTCTTTAGCACCACAGTAAAGTGACATTGTTTGGTCACATTTCAAAAAGAAGTTTGAATATCTTTGTGAAATATAGAACACATTCTCTTGGTGGATATAAATATGATGACTATATAATCAACAGATCAGCTCTTAAAATGATTGTAAACCAACTCACAGTATATGATAGTGACTTTAAAATCAAATGTACACACTTTGCAGTTCTTTGTGAAGAATATATATTTTCCAGCTCAGGATTTGGAAACGATATTCCTGATATGTGTAACGGTCCACTGCTGCTACGCTTGACTTTAATAGTGAAAACATGGTAGAGCGTGTCATGCAGCTTTGTCCTGCGGTCTGAATTACTGCACCTGCTTTCTTTAACAGGACATGTTCCCATTCTATTTATGAGCTGTTTATTGGATGTACAACTTCTAACTCTTTCTAGTCTCACTTCCTGCCTTTCTTGTTGTGAATTGAAGAGTCAGTTCTGAAGTGAATGCTTTATTAATAAACCTTTTTATGTTTCCATTCTCAGGTTCATTCTTTGTCTCTTGTACTAAACAAGAAAACCAATGAGCTTGCCAGAGCGAGTGTGTCCAAACTGTCTGCTCATCTAGAAATGATGGGTGCGTATGAAATACCATAGATTCACCTTGCCTAGTAAAAGACAACACAACAAAATGGTGTTATACATAAATAGATCAACTTGTGAGGACAATGTGAAGTTTAATGTTACCACATGATGTCTTATCGTTAAGATGGCGACCTGGCATTACAAGGCAGTTTAGGAAGTTTGTCCCTGAGTGACCTTACACCACATGGTGATCTCTACCGAGAGCGCTTCACCACCCGAGGAGGGGAGGCCCTTATTTTCAACATCCATAAGTATGTATTGCAAACCTTTGAGCATAGAATAAGTCTGTATGATACGAAGGGATTTAAAGAATCAGTCTTCTTTTACTCACCATCGTATTCCCGTCCCTTCAGGTACGGCCAGCCTGATCCTTACCTGGAGCGGGAATGTGACATCAAGGTGTCCCTGCAGATGGCCTCCGTGCAGTACGTCCACACCCAGCGCTTTCAGGCCGAGGTGGTGGCCTTCATCCAACATTTCACCCAGCTACAGGATGTCCTCGGCAGGCAGAGGGCTGCTATGGAGGGCCAGGCTGTGAGTACTTTGTGACGCACTTTGCTTTAGTTACTGCTCATTTCAGATTAGCTGAACATTTTACAAACAAGCAACCCCAAGAAATCAAAGTTAATGCAAATTACATTGGTTGGCTATTATCAGCTGTCTTTGACAAACATAAGTCTTCATTGAATATCAGCTATCCATCATAAGTGTGCACGCATGATGTCCTTTTTTATTTGTATAACTGGTTTGTTTGTGTACATGGAAGACAAACAATATACTATAGGGCAGGGGTGGGGAACCTTTTTCCTCTCAAGGGCCATTTCAATTTTTTCAATATCCTCCGAGGGCCGTACAAATGATTGACCTCTGCTTAAAAACACTCAAATCACAGCCCATTCATTTGGCCTTTCTTTCATGCTGTGCAAAGAAAAAGCAACCTCTTAATCCAGATACTATATCTCACCATGACTCGCGCATGCATTCACGTGCACGGTTGTGGCATGACCACCAAAACAGAAAGATAGGACACAAGATGTGTGCAAATGTATTTAGTATCCTATCCATGTGGACATGATTTAAGGGAGGACTCTAGGAGGTCCAGGGGCAAGCTTCCCCGGGAAGATTTGTTCTTAAATGTTGAAGTTAAAAGCATCAATCTGGTGCACTTTGAGAGCAACATTAGGAGACTAAATCCATGGCAGTCAGTAGGGGCTTGGACTGTGAGCCGTAGGGTCGCCGGTTCAAGTCCCCGACCAGACCTACATTTGGAGTGTGGACTTCTAATTGGAGAGGTTGAGCAAGGCACCGGACATCCCCTTCCCCCCTCACTCCCATTGCTCCCCGGGCGCTGTACAATCGCTGCCCACTGCTCCTAGTACCAGACTCCTG
>NW_011369951.1:1896895-1909795 GCF_000735185.1 Notothenia coriiceps
CTAGTACTCGTACCAACAACGCTACATGACTTTAGCCTTAACCCTATTGGAACTGTATGTCACCCCACACCACTATATACACCCTACACTAGGCCGGGCACACCATTCATTTCCGCACTTGCTCGCTTACCTTAGGGATGGCTACTATCTTCCCAATTAGGTACATCCTGCGCCTCATGTGTGTGCCTTGGTCTTGTTTTTGTATTTATTTCTCCTCTCCGCGCTTGAATCCCCCTCGAGGTCCTTGTCCACCCATCCAGGGAATCTTATCCCCTCATCCCCCAGCTCTCCTCGACTGGTTCCCTATGCAGCCATCCTCCACCTGAGTACTTCACCCCGATGAACTCCTAGTCTCCAACAACAAACTAAGTTAAACAAACAAACAACAAAAAAACCATAGCAGGATGATCTCCACATATTAACACCACTTTATTTATACCAGATTTCTGAAGTAAAAAGCTAACGTTGGGCTATAAAGAACTACAGCATGGTCACATGACTTCACGTTAGGGCTGCTCGATTATGGCAAAAATCATAATCCCGATTATTTGGGTCAATAAATGTAATTGCGATTATTAAAAACGATTATCCATTGACTTTGAAAACATCCATTTATTGGAGAATTTTTTTTAACAATATGTTTTTAACAGTTGATTACCCTGAACTTTAAGTATAATTCAACTGAAAAAAAAAAAAAAAAAAAAGAAAATCGTTTTATTTCGATTACGTTGTTTTCGTAATCGTTGCAAGCCATAATCGTTATTGCGATTAAAATACGATTAATTGAGCAGCCCTACTCTGGTGTGAACTTTGGTATTTTTGCCTTTGCAGACCATTTGCATGCACTAAAACCTATACAACACTATACACAAGAGAGAGAAAAGCTACAAAAAGCATAATAGGGCCCCTTTAATAAAAAAATGTATCTGCCGGTTTTTAAACTACTGATGTTCCTGATAGGACAGATTTAACGGTAGGGGCAGATGGACGGAAGAAGGGCGAGAGAAATGGGGTACACTGTGTGGCAGAGCAGATTAGATGCAGTTATGACAGAGGGACATCACAGAAAGTTCAAACTTGAGGACAAAGATTAGCAAAAACAGAAGAAAAAGCTAGAGGACGGCTGGAGCAAAACAATAAAGAAGCTCTTTGGCAGATTACTTCTTATCTTTATGGATACAGTCACAAAGACTCGGCCCTTGGTTTAATGCCTGTAGGCAGCAGCAGAGCCTTCAGCACCCAGCTGACATGCATGAATGGTATGATGCATGAGAACTTATGTTTATATGGATGCAACAAGCCTGTATCACTAATTACAGCATCCCACACTCGAGAAGAAGTATGAATGAGAAGTAGTTCATTAGCGCATGTCATCTTTTCTTCCACTAATTCAGACAGACAGAAAATCACAGAGATGGTTGTTAGGTGGGAATGTAAAGAATAGAAGAGAGAGAAATTGGCACTGTCTTCCCTGTGGCCTTGTGTTTGACGGCAGATGATGGATGATTAATGGCATGGCTTATTCCAGTGTCTCTCACAGTGGAAGGGGCTTTTAGGAGGTGATTTACTGGGAAATGTGAGATACAGTGTGGAACGAGCAAAATAAGGCATTCAAAAATAAATGTAAGGGACACTACTACCAAGATTTAGTATTGTATGCAGAAACATAAGGGGTTGTTTTTAGGTTTAGTTGTGTTTCATTATAATTATTTAAAGGCTCAATAAGTAGGATTAGTAGAAAACAATCACTTATGACCAAGCGGCAACCTCCGGTGCTGGGAAAATAACTGTCATATTGAATAATCATCAAATTATTATTATTTGGGGACCATTTTTGATCCATGGTACTAATTACAGTTTGTTTAATATTAGTGTGTAATAATGTGTTGAGTGTGACTGCAAACAGGACAAGTTAAATGGGGTGCAGGAAGCATTATGTGGTGAAATTATTCTGTCAGCAGATCAGTGTAGAATATGTGGTGATTCACAGTGTCTCAACCACCCCGTCAGTCAGCTGATTATTTTTGGTGTATAATCTCTATTTTGTATAACTTCTGCAAATGCACGATAAAACTCTAAATCTAGAAAAAGTCTGAGACTGCTCAGTCTGACTTTAAACCCTGCCTTTGAGGCGAGTAGAGCTGCAGATGCTTTTTTACGCCTCAAACCTTTGAAGTCCCATGTGCGTTCAAGCACACGTACACAAACACACACACACACACACCACAAAAATGAAACAATTAAAATGTGCGGTCATATTGCCAGAAAGCTAACCATAATTTCAGCTGAAAAACGTCACAGGTGCATTTACTGAAAATATCATTACCGCTAAAACCGAGAGCAGACAGTTTGAGCCTTGAGTCGAGCATCAACGCCACCAAAGTACCGAGCGATGTTTCCACACGACTCAGTGATTACTTTGCCGAGGCTCATAAACAGGCTCAAACTTAGACAGCCACACTTACAAAGCTGGATATGATGATAGTGAGCACGTATGTGGAGCAATCACCAGTGGCTCCATCCCAATCAGAGAGGAGGTTTACCCACTCCCTGAGCTGTGCAGGGGTCATGCTAATGCAGGCTAAAGTGTTTTAAAGCAGGCAAAAGATGTGGATTTAAACTGCAGGAGGTGCTCAAGGCCCCCCCCCCCCCGCCCCCCCCAACTGCGCTACTGCTAACGCCTCCGGCTAATGCTGCTCCCTGGGTCTGAAAAACACACAAAGTAGGCCTATGTGTTTTTACGCATTTGTACATGCATTTGCACAGATTTACTATTTGTAACACAGGCACGCACACACTGAAAGTGACAATACAACATGCGTTTGCTTTAACTTATCATTATGAAGTATATGTCAATTTCACAATGTCATGGCCATGAAAATAATGACTTTCAGCTTTTAAATTGGTTCCCCGTAAGCCTCGCTTTAACTATGCAATTATGTCTGCTTATAGATGGAGAAGTCTCTTTCACAAGATAAGAGAGACACTGCATCACTGCCTACCAGAGAGAATTTATATAAGAAGCAACTAAGCAAGTCAATAAAACAGCAGTAGCTATCCTCAGGTAAGGAACAGGTACACTACAAACAAGTAACCTGCCTTATTATGTATGCACCAGTTGTTTTATTTTTGCCTTTGTCATAGCACAGAGATAAGAGCTTCTAGTTATTTTGGATTCATACATGTCTTTTGCTTTGGACTGCTAGCAGTAGCCATGTTACTAACGATTCATTTTTTTAACTTCAGACACACAATGTCAACACACTCTAAAATGGCACGCCAACATCGGACAAGGCCGTCATCACAAGTGGAAAATAATGCATGAAGCGGCCCCGTGATTTGAATCCACTCCAACATCTTTTTGTTCTTCCATTTAGTTTTGACGCTGGAGACAGGAGAAGGCTAGCTTTGTTTAGCATCAAGACGGGAAACAGGTGCTGGCCTGCGATGTGTTACCTTCTGACAATGCCAGGTTTACTGTTTCCTTCTGCTTTCAGCCTTTTAAGCTAACCGTCTCCAGTGGTATCAACCTTCTCAATTACCTTTCAGGATATAGAAAATGTATATGTATCCTAAAATGTGGCTATATTCAGTATATTTTAAGAATCGAGCCAATACTTGGCTTATTTCCACTTTTTAAAAAAAACACGATTTGGTTAAACTGCTTTTTTTTCCCCTTGGTTAATAAAAAGCTAAGAATCTGGAGATGTGGTTTTCATTTCATGCTATGCCTACTATTCTATACTCTCTCTCTCACACACACACACACACACACACCACAAACACATTAACATGCAAACCATGTATGTCTGAGTGTATGCGAACGTCAGGGCATGAGAAATGAAAAGCTGAAAATATATATTGTGCCAAGCTGTTTTACTAGAAGGCAGGTCTATGCAAGTGTGTGTGCGCTTGTGTGCGTGTTTGTGTGTTTGAAACAAAGAGATAGAGAGTACCTGATGGTTATCTACATGGAGATGAACTGAAATAGAACAAACTAAGTGGGCACCTTATTCTGCATCTCCTTCACGCACACAAGAGTGAGACAGAATGAATGAGAGGACAGTCTGCGGTACATACTGATGAAATACAATTAAGGATGAATAGTTTAGCCAAAACCAACGGACAAAAAAAACACACACTGGACCTAAATCCCATGACTTGTGTGAAAAGCAGACAGGAATGTTGTGTTTCCTGTTTATCTGCCCTCATACCACCCCAGATTCCTATTGTTGTTGTCCTGAGCTATAGAGGTAGTTTGAGAAACAGCACTGTTGTGTAAACTGTGGATTTATTTATTCTCAGCTCCATCTTTCTAAAGCCTCAGGTGTCTGGAATTTAAAACAAAAGCACAAGCATGTGTACACTGTTCTGCTGGAAGTGCATCGATCACTGTTTCAGCGTTAAATGGTGCTTACTGAAAATGAACAACAATCATTTCCTAAAAATACATGTTTCAATACACGTGACACTCCTCCTGCATTACTGTTTTTTGTAGTTCAAGTGATGCTCTGGATGGAAAGCCAGGACTTATTAACGCCATATCTGACACAGCATGAGACGCCAGTACTCCAACAAAGCAAACAGAGTGTTTTTAAATCTCTGTGTCAGGCTGGCAGCACTGTCGTAACAAACTGAAGACAAGAGCAGACCTGTGTGTGGGCAGGGAGGTGAGAAAATGTGTGTGTTTCAGTAAAAGAGAGGGAGAAAGTTGACTGTTATCACCAACTGCTCATGACTTAATAGCAATATTGCAACATGAACCTTATGAGGAAATTGGCCAACTGGCCGACTTCCTGTCTCACAGTGAGAGCCAATCAGACACAGATGAGGCCGTGTTGAATAATCGTGTCTTTACAGGCAGCAGCTTTGAAGACAAGCAGCCACTAGAGATCAATGCAATACCTCCCACATGCCCAGAAGGCCATAAAATGACAAAGTTGAGTTATTGATTAGTGCCTTGCAAAAACAACAAACTGAGTATGATATGCATGTCAAGAGCTTTCTACTAATAAAGTTTACATTTTCTTAAATATGAGCTTGGATCAGTTCAGGGAGTGGGGTTATTGGACAGGGGTATTTGAGTGTGAGACCGAGTGGGTGGAGGAATTTAAATGTATCTTTAATCACAATAACAGCAGGTGCTCTCACTTATAAGTCCCTTCCCTTCCCTCTCTTGCTGATGGAGTGTTAATTACTGACATGTGTCTGGCAACACATCAACCCTGTATGACACATATGAAAGAAAATCTCTGTAATTGAGGGTTGTTGCTACTGGTTTGGAGTCCTGTGAGTTCATTATAGTCAAGATGTGGGGGCTAAGTGTTTGACAGGCAGCTTTTAAAGTCATTATCAAATGTGACATGATGTCTATCTTTAAGTGGTAAATACTGCTACTCAATTTCTTCAACAGCATTGAGGGAGATGAGGAAACTGATTTCTCCACACAGATGCAGAGGAAGCTGACAGGAAGCAGTCCCAGTGTGTGTAGTGACTGTTGTTTATTGCATTCCATGGCACCAGTACTACATTCATGCAGGGGCTTGCAGTGTATGTGTGCAACTCAAACAACCATAGCCTACTTGATCACTTCCACTGTGGCCTCATTTTTCATGTTTAGAGGTCTACTCTGGACTTGCAACAGTTTGCCGGCATGTATAACATCAAACTACATGTTATTATAAAGCAAGGCTAGCTGTTTTCTCCCTACGGGAAGGACGGCCTACCTTGATCAGACTGCTTCGTCGAGGGATCGCTTTGGAGGCTGAATCCGAACCCGCGCTCTCCCACGTCGGGGACTCGCAGCTGGGCTGCTTCTGGAGCCTCTTCACGGTGCAGTTTCCGTTTGAAACCGGCGTCTCCGGGCTCATACCGCCGCCTCCTGACGCAGCTTTCCAGCCAGCAACCGGTGGACCTACGGCGCTCTTATTGTTCTCTCCAAATTCAGCCATTTGGTGACACTTTTTTTTGTTTCAATTCTCAGTTGTCTTGAAGGCTGCGGGGCTCCGAACGCAACAGAGCTGTACGCGGACACAGGCGTTCCATCGTGTGAAGTGCACGAGCGAGAGCAGAGGAAACTTCTCTCTCTCTCTCTCTCTCTCGCTCACCCACCCTCTCTCTCACACACACACACACACACACACACACACACACACACACATGCAGACACACACTGGTGGGTGACAGGATGAGAGACAGCAGTGACCGACACACCTTCCCGCCGACAACACTCAACACATCACCGCGGTGTGATCAGGAAATGCACACGCTAAGGAGGCTGTGTGCTCCTCCTCTGAAGCCGCCCCTCTCCTAAATGTAAATCCTCTCCACACTGTGCTCCAGAACAACGCTACACTATTATGTTATTTACCCCCCCCTCCCCTCTGTCTGCTTTGTGCAGCAGCAGCAGCTAATAAAGCCGTCATCTGTCACCAAGCTGTCAGAAGGGAGGTGTTAGTTCTTTTTGTTCCTCCAGCAACCAGAGTGTTGTTCTGTGCTGCTGCTTTCTATTTGGTCAATAAATCAGTAACTAGTGCTCTATATAGACAGTTATAATCCACTATTAAAGACACCTTTTTGGGCTGCCAGGTTGTGAAAGGTGGTTAATACTGGTTTGATTGTTTATTTATAGCAAAGGGCTGAATAATATCTTGACCAGAATCAACTAAAACAACTCTTACAACTCTCAATTGATTATTTATTTACATATTATATGCCCATCTGACAATAAAAAAAAACGTTATGACTTATAAACATTTATAACTGCAGACTTGGTGATTTAAACTTTTGAATTATAAATATTACATTACATTACATTGCATTTAGCTGACGCTTTTATCCAAAGCGACTTACAATAAGAACATTCGACCAGGAAGATACAACCTTGAAGAAAACCGAATCATATAAGTACATCAGGTTTCATAGACCCAAACATTTCAAGTGCTACTCAACTGGCTTTAGATAAGCCAGCCCTTTATTAGTATATAAGTGCTTTGTTAGTAATTCTATTGCTCGAAGTGGAGTCGAAAGAGATGAGTTTTCAGTCTGCGCCGGAAGATGTGCAAGCTATCTGCTGTCCTGATGTCAATGGGGAGCTCATTCCACCATTTTGGAGCCAGGATAGCAAACCCACGTGTTTTTGCTGACGGGAACTTGGGTCCCCCTCGCAGTGCGGGTGCAGCGAGCTATTTGGCCGATGCAGAGCGGAGTGCACGTGCTGGGGTGTATGGTTTAACCATGTCCTGGATGTAGGAAGGGCCAGATCCATTCACAGCATGGTACGCAAGTACCAGTGTCTTGAAGTGGATTCTAGCAGTTACCGGAAGCCAGTGAAGTGAGCGGAGGAGCGGCGTGGTGTGGGAGAATTTTGGAAGGTTGAAGACCAGACGAGCTGCTGCATTCTGTCTTTATTTTGTATGGCTTTAAGTGTGTTTTAAATGTGTTTTGTCATTATTATGGCGTGCACCAGCATGTGGACGTGACACGCGCTTGTGAAAGAGCTCTCCAGTGCCTCTGTGTTGCTTGGCAGAAACCTTTACAGGTCTTCTTCCTCAGACTCAGGGCTAGTGTAGTCATTGTCATCCGACTCCTCAATGTCCTGCTGTAATTGAAGATCATGGCATTAGCGGCTACACCGCTGTACGCAATGTACAGCCTGTTTTGTGTTTGGCTTTTGAGGAAGTGCCACCTCCGACTGAGGACACTCTTGAGCCCATGTGCAGCATCCTCTGTCAGATCACCGAAATTTGTAGAGGAATAATCACACAGCAAAAGGGCTCAATGTAAACAAACCATGACAATTGCAAATCTCTTTGCATTGTACAATGCTGCAAATGTAAAAACACTACAAAGTAGGTAAATCCGTCTTAAACTGAAGGATGTTACTATATATTGGGTGCCAAATGGGACATGTTGATTAATGTTTATATAGTGCTTAACAAATAGTCAATAGACAGAAAATAATCGATTATGATCTTGATAATGAATAGTTTCAGTAATTTACTATTTCACTTCGGCCTGACACAGTGACAGATGTGTTCTACTTATGTAAGACATGCAATGTGTTGAAGAGGTGATGAAAATATTCAAATGTTAAGATCTCAGACATACTGCTGGTTTTGATGCCCTCCAAAGTCTGTCCTCTGAGTGCTTCCACTTCTTGCACTTCCCTTCAGAAGGAACATGATGTGCTGCGACATCTCTTTCACCAGGATGCTCTGCTCCTCCTCCAAACGTCTGACCAGCATTACCTGGTCAAAGACAGACCTCTTCAACCTGAAGGTGTTGCCTTTAGGTTGAGGAAAGGATGGAGTAGTGGACAAGGAATATTTATTCATATATTATTATTACAGAATGATTTTCATTTCTGAGACAAATCTTTGTAGCGATAGCATTGGTTCTTTCATATTTTGGTATTAGACTAAAAAACAACCAAGCCAAACTAGCAATTATCCTACCATTTGCATGCCTCTCCCATGGTAAGATGTAGCCCTCTGTCAGACTGCAAGCCAACTCCTCGTCAATCTGTTCTTCCTGCACTCCGGTGTTGTATTGCACAACTTTTTCGCGAGCTTCTCTTCAGCTCTCTCATTCTCTTCCTCTTTCTTGCCTTGCCTGGTTGCTGTCTGCAAAGTGAAACGGAAACAAAACTGTGTCATGGTGCCAGAATGTTTTTGTTGTTTTTGAAAGGTAATTTCAATAACACGTTTGACAACAAACATGCTGACGATACAGATCTTGCTTCCTGCGCAAAAGAGTGACGGTGATGTTCTCAATATCCACCTCAGTCCCTTCAGTACACCTGGGGCGTAGACTCTCTCTAAATATTGCCAAAAAAAACAATGGAGAAGAGATTACAATCAGTGACAGTCTCAGTTTCCAACATATGGCCAACTTATATTGGTGTGTCTAAACTTACAGTAATTAACAGATGTTATAATGAAACCTGTGGTATGTCTTACCTGTGACCGCCCAATTGCCTGACATCATACACCCACTGCTGTATTGGTCTCCTGATCAAGGTTGTGCTCCTTTTGAAGTCGCTGAACTGGCAGCTTCCACCTTTGCCCTCTCTGTGATCTTTACCAAAAAAAGAAAATGTCAGAGCAAAAGCGCCATGCAACACCATATGCAAAGAACACAGTTTTCAGTACAAGACCTTCCAGAAGCAACAGTTGAAACATTCCATGACACCATCTGACTTGCAAGAGGAAGTGTGGATAAGGGAGAACATCATGTATATAGCCATGAGGTTACATGCAGACATCCTTCATAAATATGTAATGTCAGATGAGAAGACAATTGGTAATTTGCCCTTACCTTTGACATATCTGTGGGCTAAAACTTGATGAAGGTTGTCCCTCTTCCTTCTGTTCCAACCCATTGGCCTGTTGAGTGAGCATGTTCCACTCCTTCCTAAAAAAGACAAAAAATATATCCACAAACAAAAAAGTAAGTATTCACATCAAAAAGGCAATACTGAGTGAGAAACCTGATAGACATGACTAACCCAATCGTTGAAAGGTTGTTGAACTGGTAATTACAGTAAAGTAATACACCAATAATGTTTTTAAGGAGGGAATCTCTGTAAAATACTTATCAGGGCTGCCTTATCAACATGTGTAGTGTTAATACCAACCTGCTTTTGTCATGTATTTTGTGACCAGAGCTGCCCTGGAGAGAAGCTGTTCACCTAATAATGAATGTTACAATTAATGTTCGGTCACCATCACATAACAATAATCACCTACACATCATAGATCTTGAAGAACTGGATGGGTTTAAAGAAAAACTTGTGTACTGACTTCCTAAAATATGCATGCCATTTAGTGTGTTGCTGAACATATGAGCTGCTATCTTTCATTTGAACTCAGACATAAAAGATATGCTTTAAACTAATCAACAGGCTTGTCACTGAGATGCACACATACATATTTGTAACTGCTTTCTATTAAGACTTCTTGTATCCATACAGTGTACAATAATGCCATTATAACATACGCTGCTCTAACTTCCTCTCCCACTGTGTTTCCTGCTCCGTCCTGACTTCTGCCACCCCATCTCACTGCAACACAGCGCAAGTAGTGTTATTGTAGCATTTCTTTAGAAGTGTTTGATATCCCAATAAGGCGATGCCATGCACAACATTTAAAATCCTTCTTGCATTAAGAATGTTATTGTAACCTCGGCATTTTGCTGTATATGGCTTTAGCATGCATCACGCTAAGAAATGGCACCTCATTTCGGTCAACGGCAGAAGCTCTGGGTAATCCCTCGGCTATTTTTGTTAAGGTATGGCCAGTACCTAAGAAGCAGGAGCAGCATTTTGTGACAATATCAATATCATACTAAAATGACTGCTGAGGCATGGGCCATTTTAAACATTGTTGTGGATGTTTGCAATATGACAGTGAGGATTACCTGCATGTTACATCCATACAGAAGAAGTCTACATTGGCCTTCTTCGACACTCTCTTTTGGAGAAACATTGGGTAAGCGTATATTTCTCCACGGAAGTGTTCAGTCCTGTGTAAAGAAACCCATGTCTGATTAATCAGAAGAAAATCTAGATGTTAATAATAAAACTGACACAGCAAAGCCTGGCTTAAGCACTCATCTCTGTCATCTAGGTGCTATAACTAAAAAGAATAACACTTGGATGCTACAAATGGATGGATCAATCCGCTTCACCATACAAAAGTGTTTAAATGCTTCCGAATTCTTACAAAGACTTAGACTTGCTATTAAACTGAATAATGGACCGACTCAAGAACCAAAACACATATACACACACAGACACACTACAAGCTACATACTGCAAACTGCCACTTTGAATGCCCTTCCTCGTCTATCTGGGCACCAGACTTTAATTAAACATATCTTACACGGTGAATTTGCAGTACACAGACGGTCACTGTCATGTTTCCCTATAGAGTCAGTATATTTAACACAGCAAGATTTGGCTCCAACATATACAGAAATGAATGCCTGGACATGGTGAACTGCAACTATCATAATAAGAAGAAAAATGTATCACTTTTCATGTTGCCTCTGACAAGGTCAACCAAATGTTGCGACTTCCCTCGTCCTTGTCCAGGACAAGCCTCATAGGAGATTGGCGATTTTCAGTGCTGTCACACTGGATAAGTTTCATACAGTCCGATAATAACATTCACAAAGCGTTTCATTACTATTGTCCTGCAATACACTAATAGAGATGTGGACTGTCTGAGGCATGTGCTCATTGTGTGTTTTCGCCATGGTGTCTTATTCGACTGATTTTTGTGTTTGTGTAGATAGACAATGTATCACAAGTAGACCAGATAAGGAGTGATAATGTACCTCGCCTCGCATGCTCTGACCGACCCATCATACAAGGATGACCCAGCAACGCATAGATCAAGAGAGTGGCCCTCATTCGCGCTCGACATCTCTTTTTGGAGAGGTAACAAGCGTAGTCGTGTACAGCACCACGTATATTCCTCTCCACTGGAATGGTTCGAGTCCTGTATACAAGTACTGTTAGAAAATTCCTCGATAAGTTTGGATTAACATCAGAAAGATATAAGTTCGTAGATTTGTTACATAATGTATTAGGATAACTGAACGATGATGTACCAGCATAGAGCTCCTTGCTTTATACGTACTTCTACAATCTTGTTGTCTTCTTTGCTAATGGTGGCTATTTAAGAGAGTAGTTACTAACCTCTATCCACGAACCATAAGCAGAGCTCGTTGGACTGGTTAAGCGATAGATGAAGAATAGAGATGTGGTTGTAGCCAATCTCCGCTTACAACGTACAATCAATAAGTTGTTTGTAAATGGGCATGTCCGATACTGTTCTTATGATTCAGCAAGAACTTGAGTGTATTGTGTGGTCTTGATATATTTAGTATAATATGACATTAAATAATGTAGTAACCCCATTCTCAAAAAACCAAAACAAACATATACATATACACATAGGCCACCATAGACAGTTCTTACAAATGTATGCAGTACTTCCACCTATCTGCAGTCGAAGCTGCCCTCGCGCTCGCAGTCGAATAATCTGGAGTTGACACCGAGGCTTTTAATTAAGAACCAAGTGATATTAATTGTACGAAGGGTTGGCTTGCAAGTCGTGAACAGGAGGGCTACATCCTTACCAATGGGTATGAACGGAGGGCATGCTAAATACATGGTATATGGGTTATTTTGATTTGCTAAGTTGGATTGTTCTGTTTGTGATATTCATGGAAGGTACTTATATCCCACCACGAATCAACTAATGAAAGATTGCACACCAAGAGATCTGTGATTCTCGATACATTCTCTCAGAGCTAAGGCACATAGCTCTGGATCATGGCTGGTGGCTGTCACCTTCATGTGTCTCGAATGAGGGGTGATACATCATCATATTTTGTAAGCGTTTCTGCAGCTGGTGCTAGTCTTGGCCAGTTATCCTGATACAAATAAGTCAGGTCTTTAACCTCAGGATGTCCTATTTCTGCAGAGCCTCTTATAGTATGGACAGGATTATCGAGCAATGCAGACCATTTGTATCGTCCTGTGATTATAAATGGACAAAGTAAAGTATTTCCGGTAATCAAACTGTGAGTTTGCTTTGACATATGTTATTTATACTTAGTATGGGTGTCTATCATGATGTATTAGCTATTTGACATGGCATTTGGGTGTTGATCTGAATGAATGCATCCGAGAGTAGATAGAAAAAAATCTTTTGCGTTGCACAAAGTGGTAAAACTCCGCTGGTAACATAATATCTACTTGTACAAAAAGATATAATAAATAAAGATGAGGTTACTTTACAAGATATACTAACTTCCACACGTTCATTGGTACCACAGAAATTGTCCCATACATACCTTATTGCTTTTTCCCATAGGAAGTACTGTGCA
>NW_011369951.1:1909840-1917187 GCF_000735185.1 Notothenia coriiceps
CCTAACAGAAGCTCTGTTGTGGCGTTGGTCCACCCCTCAAATCCTTCCCCCCTGGCTGGGGCAGGTGTGTCACCCTAATCTCTCCCCTCCCCCCCCCCCCCCCCCCCGCCCCCGCCTCCCCCAGGCTGAGCAGGGCTGTGCTCCACGGTCCTTACTTTGGAAGAGGAAGAGGAAATGAGATTGTCAAACAGGGTTTTCTCGCCCCGTTACTCAATACAGCGCCCGCTTCAATCATCAGTGAACGAGAAGGCAGAGTGACCTTTACCACGAGTGGTGGGTGCGATTTAACTCTTAAACTGACCCCTCACCAGAGCTGGTCTCTGTCCCCTACCTGCTCATGCGCCAGACAAACAACAATAAACAACACCAAAGTAGCAGACGGAAATGAAAACAATTTAACCACATGTGACTGGCAGGGAAGTCAAACAAGTACGTCCTGCTTCTTTGTTTCCTTTCTACCTTCCCCATCCCTACTTCCCCTACCTTTTTGCTTTTCTTTAGCTCATCTGCTCTTTCACACTTGAGGACATGATAAAACTGTGGAGCACTTAGAGACACAACTCAGACACGTGTGGAGAACATCACACACTTACTACAAATAGAAAAATCATAGATCTCACACCACACGCACGCACCAGCACGCACGTACTCACACACACACACACGCACGCACAACACACACACACACCACACACACACACCAACAACACACACACAAGCATACACTCAGATAGTATAGATTATGTTTTATACTGACTACAAACATTCACACAGATACAGAAACAGGAGTCATAACCGTTTTAAGGTGCGTCACTTCCGCCCATGCCCAGACGTTGGTCTGGCAGAGAGGAGACAGTGTGGTGAGTGTGTGGGGGGGACAGAACGAGCCAGCCCTGCCTGTTACCCGCACTGAGCAGGCTTTCAGTCTCTGAGATTCAGATGGGTCCAGTTGCCAATCGAACCGTTCACTATTCCTACAAACTCGTCACACACTCCATATCCTGCGTCTTCCAACCAGCCCGCTGTTCCTCTTGCGCGCTCCTCCAATCACAAGCCGAGCTTCTGTGTCTGCCCTCCTCCGTGGGTCCCCTCCTGCCTTCCTCCTCACTCTGTTGTCCCCTCACACCTGCTAGCATCCTCCTCGTCCCCTCGAGCGCCATGGATGGAGCCTCTGCCCCCCCGCCCCCCCGGCCTCGCTGAGCCTCGTCCCTTGCGGTGCTGCCTGCTGTGTGGAAGGTGAGAGGTCACTGGTGTGCTGGAGTGGAGAGGTCTGTGATTGTACGTTGGCGCGCCCGGGTGTTACCGTTGAGAAGTTGTTGGTCCGCCTCTCCATCTCTTCGATGGTCATTCGCATGCGTGCCGCCAACTCGCTTAGTCACCTCGATGAAAGACGGGTCCTGGTCGAACTACCCAAACCTCTGATATAGCACCTGGGGGCAGAGGTGAGATAGAGAAACCTAAACGAGAAATTCTAAACCCTCTATGATTTTCTTTTTGACATCGTTCTATTCCAAAGAGTTATAGATTCAATAAATAAATCGTTAATTAGCCCTCTGAGCAGTCCAAATCACACACACTCACCGCCTCACCAACTTGCCTGCGCTGCCGACACAGGAGCTGAGTCTCTATCCAGTAGCGAGGGCACTGTGAGCGACACTGGCCGCTGTATGGTCTCGACTGGAAACACTCGGTTGGGGTCTAGGACTTGGCCCTCGGCTGTTCACCATTACTGTCGTTGTACCTAAGAGAAATAAATGCTGTTTATTAGAGTATCATAGAATCCTCCTGATTGCGCTCTTGGACAATGACAGTGTATTTGTAACAGTTATTTTCCAGGGCATAATCCTACCAGGGCTCCACAGTTGACAGGAGGGCATGCTGGTGTGATCTTTCTCATGGGAGGAATTACTCGTGCTCCTCCAAGCCTCAGAGAAGCACTCTTGGTAGGAGGGTCACTGCCAATGCTAGAGACAACGACAGAGCAGCAACCATTCAGGAGAACAAACACATCTCAACAAGAAACAATGCAGTATTTCATCATTAATAAAAAATGTATGTGGGGTCTGGGTCGTTGGTGGCGAGTGTCTGAATTTTACTTAAAAAGCGATTGAATCATAACATTAATCAAACTTACGATCATAGATCAGTGGAGACATTTTATTATTATTACTATTTAATTTTTTCTTTAGTTGTTTCCCCTCTGTACATGAGTATGACAGGTGAGGCTCTGCCTCCACTGACTGCACGTGCTGCGTTGAATCCTTCCAGGTGTGCATTCATAGCTGAATTGACAACCTGGTACAGAGTTCACATTCAGTTGTCACGTAGGCATTTCTTCCAGGTTGTTCATTATTATTCTATGGAGATTTTTTGTTCGAAATTCTTTATGGTCACAAACACTAAATTTTAAATCGTTACAGCAAAGGGGACAGTGGAGATTAAGAAAAAAATGAAATATTAGATAACACGTTAATGGTAATAAAGCAGCAAAGGAACAATAGAACAAATTAAAAAGTGCTCTCAAGATGAGTGTTGTAAAAAATTCAATAGGAAATTATATTTTTGGGAAATATAACTCACCCCGGAGGAGCGGGGGGGGGGGGTATTGAATTTTGACTTGAGGCCGCCCCCTTATGATACTGTCTTTTAGTTAGTGAGCCGGGAGTCATTT
Organism: Notothenia coriiceps; assembly: GCF_000735185.1. Lineage (NCBI taxonomy): Eukaryota > Metazoa > Chordata > Actinopteri > Perciformes > Nototheniidae > Notothenia > Notothenia coriiceps. Next base: position 1,912,512 of record NW_011369951.1, read on the forward strand.
GGCTCGCTCTCTTTAAAGCGCCGCTGTTTCGGCTGCCCAAACGCTCTTCATGTTACCACAGTTTACCACGAGTTCAGTATCGCCGCCTGCGAAGGCTCCGGTGCTCGCAGATCAACGCGCTTGCTCCACTAAAACCCCCGCTCATCGTCGTCCAAATCGCGCACGGTTCCGATGTTGTCTGTTAGTACACTTTCCTTCACAGGAACACGCTTTGGTGGCAGTGAAAATAATCCCACCAGACTCCTTTGCCCCTCCAACAGAGGGACGTCCTTGTCCTTTTTCGTTTTCGTCATTTCAAGCGATAAAAACTCGATCTTCTCTCGAATTATTAATATTTTTGGACGGCCTCGGCTCGCGTTCAGGGCGTCCCGAGCTGAATAAGGGTGTCAAATGATGGCAAGACGCCCCCCTGGCGGAAACGCTGTTAAAAAGTCAAATTTATATGTGCTTACTGACTGCCTTTAGGATAAAACGTTTTTGCCACTTATCGGCTGAGAAACGCGCCATTAGTTGGACATTTTGGTAGCGGTGAGTTTTCAGTGCTCAGGTCATATTACACCTACAATTGTGTATTGTGCCACTTCTGACCCTTAGCATATTTTTGACGTGTTAGAGCGTTAGCCAATAAAAGCGCGATTGTTAGTAATGTCATTATGTTACAGAAGTAAATAAAGGAGTCTTTGGCAGAGAATCTCATTCTGAGGGGATTTTAGCCTTTGTAGATAATTTAAAAGCTCCAAAAACCTAGAAAATATACTACAGGAAAGGGAAAACCAAAAAGCATTATAGGGCTTTATTTTACATTATAATTAAAATGATGATAGAATATTCTGTTCATGACTATGTTGCGCTTCCAGGAGTACAATACTGCCATGAATATTTGTCTGAGGATACAAGTTGGTTAATTATTAAAGTTAAAAAAATTATGTAATGAGAAAACTGACGTATGTTTCAATGGAAATGTGGATTGTGTTTGGTGTAGACATTTTCTTTTAAATAAAAAAGGATTTCATTAATATTTAAAAAGCATGCAAAACACTGCAATGGTCATTACAGCTTTGTAGAAATGGAGCCACTGTTTGGCGATATTGAAATACACCAAAAAGCCTTCTGTGAGTATGATTTATTGAGGCATGTTGCTGCCAGCAAAAAGTACTAGAGGGAGGCCTCTGGTGCTTTCTCCCGCGCCGCTGAATGCATCACTGGAGACAGGCTGGTCGAGTGTATTGTTCCAGACAGGAAGAGTGACATCATCATACTGTTGGCTGACGGTTTCAAACCTGTTAAGCCCGAGAGACCCCGGTACTGGGGCCCTCCTGCAACATCTTGCAGGAAACAGTGTCTGAGGGCATGTTCATTTAATAAACTATGAATGTGTTGTATCCATGTAACAGAAAGAAACTCATCTAACTGATCATTTAAAAAAAGAAAAAAAAAACAAACGCCACAATGCTAACGCTGAGCCTCTGAATTAGCAACGAGCGAAAAATGCTAACAGATGACCGCACCGAAATTCACTCACAAAACAACACACTCTCACTCCATAATCGTCCAGGAGCGACGTTTGGTCAGGGTCCCATGGCGTGCAGTTGTGACGCTCCTAAGCTGAAGGAGCCTAGGAGCGTCACAACTGCACGCCATGGGACCCTGACCAAACGTCGCTCCTGGACGATTATGGAGTGAGAGTGTGTTGTTTTGTGAGTGAATTTCGGTGCGGNACTCACGCTCCGATGGCGTACGGCGCGCCCTCCCTGACAGATACCCAGACAAAGTCCCAGTCCATCTTGAAAATTTCCACGCGTGAGCACTCCTACGAGCCACCAAGAGTCGGTCTAATACCGAATACATCAACAGTGATATGTTCCTGGGGCCAGTGCTCGGAAGCGTCATAGCCAATCGATAATCCACACCGCAATCTATAAGTGAGGCATCTCTTGGCTATACTCTGGGGTGTTTCCATTTTATGGCTGTCTGGCAGGTTGGAATGTGGCGGCACGTTCAAGTGGAATGAAATCCTTGTCTAAGCTGGAGGCAGATCCATGGATGTATTTGAGGTAAACCCTCTGACTTTGTCCACAACTCTCTGATCTTTACAATTGAGTCTTTTCCATCATGCGATAATTTTGTTTTACCGGCTCCTCTCGTTTGCAGTTTCCTCCAAACCTCCTTGTATCTACAAACGGTGTGCTGCTTGGGTGTCCAATAGAAGCTATCAGACCCCGGTGAGGTACTATCTACCTATTACTGACCTCAGCAATCACTGTAAGTTAAATATTCGTTGTTAAATGACTCTCTGTTTCATTTATTCTACTCCTGTATAGATTGTTCTGAGTTAGAGCTAACGGCGATTTCGAGAGATTTTAATCTCAGATCGTCACTTCAACTGTACACAGGTCTCAGTGGTCACGCGCCTCACCCTGCTTACAATAGCAGGAACACTCTGCTGATTGCGCGGAAGGCAAACGTGGTGAGTTAGTAAACCCTCAGCTAAACACATTTAATAGCGCATTTAAATCAGATAACTCAGTGTGCATCCAGCCCGGTGAGGAACTACCGATACTGACTCAGCAATCCCTGTAAGTAAATTCTTGTTAAATTGACCTCTCGTGTTCATTAATTGCTACTCTTAGACCCTCCAGAAAAACGCGATTCTGCGATCGCATATTACCGCTAATCAGCCAAATGGCGCAAGATTTTTAAAATGCCGGCAGATTTATCAAGGCCGCATATCCCCGCATTTTCCCACCAAAATGAGCCATTTTTTTTTAACTCGTTTTGTCGTGAGCCTCAGCTCCGCATCACGAATTAACAACACATGTTATGTGAACGTGTGGAGCTCACACGATAGAGAAACACCAGAAAAAACTAATCACTCAATTTACCGACGGAACATTTCTACTAAAGACGGGCAAAAAGGGTGGAAATATTCTGCACGCCGATGAACTGTGTTGGAGCATAAGAGAAAATCCGACGTGACGGCCCACTTTGTCATTCAAACATTCGAAATGCTTTCGCTGCTGGGACAGGAAAGCCAAACGACTCACGCTCCCGAGGCATCAACCTCCAAACCTTTTTGAGGGCTACAAGAAACGAAGTGATAGCCTACAGTTGAAGCTGGTGATAACGAACGAGTAATGAAGACAGAAGGGGTGTGGTGTGTGTGTGGTGTGTGTGTGTGTGTGTGTGTGTGTGTGTGTGGTGTGTGTGTGTGTGGCCCATTGCTTTCAATAAGTAAACATGAATGTGTTTAATGAATAGTAAAAGGGTTAAACGTTAGTGGCAGTTGTGGTAGAGAGAATAAATAAGACAGCTCAATATTTAAAAAAATTGTTATTCTTTTCCCCCGCATATTTCGCAACTTTCCGCATATTTCGCAATTTCACCGCATAAAATCACATAAAACCCCGCATATTTAATCGCATAATCAAGGGTTTTAGCCCGCATAATCAAGGAATTTAGCCCGCATAATCAAGGATCTTTGCCCGCGTTTTTCTGGAGGGTCTATACTCTGTATAATTGTTCTGTAGTTATTGTAGCTAAAACGGCGATTTCTGAGCCAGACGAAGACTGACAAAGACATTGGAGTCCTGTTGGAGTCACGAGGGAGGCAAAGAGGAGGCAAATCCTACTTTGATTGAGCTAAGTATCGCTGGTGTTTTCTTTTGTTTTATTCAATTCTCTTTGGTTTTTTAGCCCCTCATGCTATAATCATGTGTATTTTCTCCATTGCTGTTCATGTGTCCTCTCGCAATTATCACTGGCCCCGTGTATCTCCTAATCGATATAACCGGCCTGCTCTTGTCTATCCCACATGCTCCACTGAGATCCAACATCTCGTTTCAGGGGGCCTGTGGAACTGCCAGTCAGCTGTTCCTAAGGCTGACTTCATCTCTGGCTACGCTTCCCTGCAGTCTCTGGATTTCCTTGCTCTCACGGAGACCTGCATCACTTCATCCAACACATCCACCCCAGCAGCTCTCTCCACAGCATATTCCTTCTCCCATACACCCAGACCCTCTGGCAGAGGAGGTGGCACTGGTCTCCTGCTCTCTCCCAACTGGAGCTTTTCCCTCTTCAAGCTACCTAACTTCACTCCTTCCACCTTTGAATTCCATGCTGTTACAGTAACCCATCCTATACTATACAATAATTAATCATTGTTGTTCTCTACCGTCCACCAGGCGCCTTGGGGGACTTCTTGGAGGAGTTAGATAATCTCCTCTCACACATCCCTGAAACTGGCCCTCCCGCTGTACTTCTCGGAGACTTCAACCTCCAGACAGGGAAGATAGCTGAACTAACATCTGTTTTAACCACCTTTGCTTTCTCACTGTCTCCATCCCCACCAACTCATAACGCTGGCAATGTCCTTGATCTCATATTCTCAAGGAACTGCACTACTTCTAACCTCTCTGTAAACCCGCTCCACACATCCGATCACTTCTTCATTTCATTCTCTCTACCCCTTTCCAAACATAACAACCTAATCTCTTCTCATCCGGCACCTGTCGGATGACTCGTTCCAACTCCTGCCTCCAAACTCTGCTGCAGAAACTCTCCTCTCTACTCTCTCATTCTCTCTGGACTCTCTCTGTCCTCTCACATCTCGGCAGGCTCGTCAGTCCCCTCCTGCTCCCTGGCTAAATGACGCACTGCGTGCTAATAGAACCATCCTT
>NW_011369951.1:1917232-1972387 GCF_000735185.1 Notothenia coriiceps
ACATGATTATAGCATGAGGGGCTAAAAAACCAAAGAGAATTGAATAAAACAAAAGAAAACACCAGCGATACTTAGCTCAATCAAAGTAGGATTTGCCTCCTCTTTGCCTCCCTCAGGACTCCAATGTCTTTGTCTGGCTGACGCTGAAGCTGACGCTCCAGGAAAGAGCCACCTAAGATGGACACCTGATTGCTGAGTTCTCACGGCTGTGGGGGCACGCCCCTCTAATTAGTTAACTCTCTTCAGCTGGTGGGTGACAGCAGAGTGTTCCTGCCTATTGTAATGCAGGGTTGAGGCGCGTGACCCACTGAGACCTGTGTTACAGGTTGAGTTGAGCAGATCTGAGATTTAAAATCTCTCAGAAATCACCGTTTTAGCTACAATAACTACAGAACAATTATACAGAGTAGAATAAATGAAACAGAGAAGTCTATTTAAACAAGAATATAACTTCTGTAAGTTATATTCTTGTTTAAATAGACTTCTCTGTTTCATTTATTCTACTCTGTATAATTGTTCTGTAGTTATTGTAGCTAAAACGGTGATTTCTGAGAGATNACACGTTTTTGGTGCCGATTGCGTGTGGACGGAAGACTTTTTTTATATCGAATTCGGTTCGTTTTCGTTACCGTCTCCGTGTGGCTAGAGTCTAAGAAATAAGATCTTTTACAACAATGCCCTGAATTAACAATCATACAGGCTACATGAAATAATAACAAATCTGCCAAAAAAAAGCATACAGTAAATTAAGAGGCAAGGCTAGTTTATTTATATAGGACCTTTCAACACAAGGCCATTCAAAGTGCTTTACAAAAAGACAGTAAGAGCATAAAGAAATAGTGCAGTGGAAACACATTATAAAATGGCATTTAAAAACAGTCATCTTCAAACAATAGAATGTAGAAATATCAAATAGAAAGAAGAAATTAAAACATTTATGCACCACAACCATATAATATAGCATAAAGAATATGAACTTTAAAGGATTTACTGACAAAACACAGACTTTATGACACTGTAGTCTAACCTGGTTTTCTTAAAACCTAAAGGCCTATGTGGAGAAGTGCAACGCTCAGATTTCTGACATTGTGGAGCTGGTGCGTGGGAAGCTGTCAGGAGGGGCGAGGATGACCCTTGGTGGTCTAACTGTTATAGATGTTCACGGTAAAGTAGCTTTTTATTTAAGGGGAATTTTAATATGCTGTCTTGATTTAATCTTGCACTTAATCTCATGCTTATTTCCTCTACTAGCTCGAGATGTTGTGGCGAAATTGGCAGAAGACGGCATCTCCTCCACAAACGACTTTGCGTGGATTTCTCAGCTGCGTTACTTCTGGGAGGATGGAGAAGTGATGCTGCGCATGATCACCACCTGTTTGAAATATGGATATGAATATCTGGGAAATTCCGGCCGTCTTGTCATTACACCGCTGACTGACCGCTGCTATAGGTATCTCACACTCTATCTCATCCCTTATCATTGCTATGAATGGAGAGCTACAATATACAATGTCATGGTACAAATATGGCAGATTCCAAAACCTTAGATTTGAAGTCCTATCATGGTTTTGATTAAATTACTTTGTGTCTCACCAGAACTCTTATGGGGGCTTTGAAGCTGTACTTGGGGGGGGCTCCTGAGGGTCCTGCAGGAACTGGCAAGACTGAGACCACCAAAGATTTGGCAAAAGCTTTGGCTAAACAGGTAAACCAAAACAGCTTTCAGTAAAATACTGACCTGCATTTAGTTTCTTTTTGCTTCTTACAACTCCCCTTTTGTTTTTTGTTTCTAGTGTGTGGTGTTCAACTGCTCCGATGGTCTGGACTACAAGGCCATGAGTAAGTTCTTCAAAGGACTGGCTCAGTCCGGAGCCTGGGCCTGCTTTGATGAGTTCAATCGTATTCCGGTGAGCACAGCCTTTGTTATGCAGGTCAAATGTGTGTATGTCTGCTAAATGACATGATCCAAATACTCCAAAAGTCATTGTGGATTTGGAATTAAATTTGCACACCCACCACAGTAACAACATGTGTTTTCCTCCAACACAGAAACCTCGCTAATTTTAGATCATTTGCAACTCAGCAGGATGTAGAGTTGCTGATTTTGCTTTTATGCCAAGTTGATTGGATTATATTAATAGAAGACTATCCTGACAAAGAGAGTAATTGACATATTGCAACAAACACATAACACTGATGCTAGTCTTCTAAAAAAAGGAGGAATAGAGAGAAATTACAGTACAGTATTCCTGTTTTGTCTGCATCACATTGGCTCTATTTTTCTTTGAATGATGTGAGACATATGCACCAACATTGATTTTCCTGTACCCTCAAGGTTTTTTATTTTTAATTACAAGGTTTTATTTTTAATTATTGGCAGAAGGAAAACAAGATAACACAGCTGCTTTAAATATTTAACCTGCACATTTGTACAATTCTGAATTACAATCCATGATGATGAATATTATATATTCTTATTTCTTAGTTACCGCTGAAGGCAGTAACAAAAACATATAATAATAACAAATGTGTTGACTTTAATAACCCATAATGTGTTTGTGTGTGTGTTACAGGTGGAGGTGCTCTCTGTGGTGGCTCAGCAGATCCTCTGCATACAACAGGCCATTGCCAAGGATCTGAAGACCTTCCTGTTTGAGGGGACAGAGCTGTCCCTCAACCCCACCTGCTCTGTGTTCATCACCATGAACCCTGGGTACGCTGGCAGGGCCGAGCTCCCTGACAACCTAAAGGTACATGTCACCGTAGCAGAGTCTTAAACATCAGCCTACAGAGAAGAATGACGGAAGAAGAAATGGGAGTAACGAAAAATATACACCTGTCAATCTTGTCTTGTAGGCTCTTTTCCGTACAGTGGCTATGATGGTGCCAGACTATGGTCTCATTGGAGAAATCTCACTATACTCTATGGGCTTCATTGAATCTCGCAGGTATAGCTCTATGTAGAGCTAGTATCTTTTTTTTTCGTCTAGTCTTTGCTCCCAGTTGAATTATTCCTCAAACCTCGTACTTCTCAATCTCCAGTCTTGCAGGAAAGATCGTGGCCACCTACCGCCTTTGCTCCGAGCAGCTGTCTTCTCAACACCACTACGACTACGGTATGCGAGCTGTGAAGTCTGTGCTGACTGCAGCAGGGAATCTGAAGCTGAAGTACCCCGAGGAGAACGAGAGCGTGCTATTGCTCAGGGCGCTGATGGACGTGAACATGGCCAAGTTTCTGGCCCAGGACGTGCCACTGTTTCAGGTGAGACACTTTGCCAAATCCAATTGTAATTGATACTGATGGTTTTTGCTCCTGAGTATACATTTGTTAATTTCTTAATACTTCTCATTGTGCTGCCAACAGGGTATCATCTCTGATTTATTCCCTGGCGTGGTCCTTCCCACACCAGACTATGATCTCCTCCTCAAGGCTCTTAACGACAACATCGCGAAGCTCAACCTGCAGTCTGTCCCATGGTTCATTGGCAAAATCATCCAGGTACCAAGGAGGAGAATCGCTTTGAAATACTTAAGACTCTTTATATTTGTTTTGCTTGTTGTTATACTCAGAATGTATGATTGTGTATTTGTAGGTGTATGAGATGATGTTGGTACGCCATGGTTTCATGATAGTAGGAGACCCTCTGGGAGGAAAGAGTTGTGCATATAAAGTTCTTGCTGCTGCCCTTGGAGACCTTTTTAAAGGTATGTTTCTCAGTCTCTAGATGTTTTTTAAATCGTATTTAGAAAATCATTGGAAAAGAAAGGATTTTTTTCTCTCCCATTTAACTTTTCAGCCCAACTGATGGAGGAGTTTGCAGTGCATTATAGCATCATCAACCCAAAGGCCGTCACTATGGGCCAGCTGTATGGCTGCTTTGATCCAGTCAGCCACGAGTGGTCTGATGGTGTGCTAGCAACCACCTACAGAGATCAGGCCATCTCCACCTCCGAAGATCGACAGTGGATCATCTTTGATGGGCCCATTGATGCTGTCTGGATTGAGAACATGAATACTGTGCTGGATGACAACAAGAAGGTACATACTTTCCACTAGTTCTCAATTCTGTCCTCACTGTTGGAGCCATAATGCATGTGTCTTTGTTTGTATTTTATCTGCACATTTAATTAATGATGCAGTTCCAACTTTCTACACAAGATGGAGTATTCACTTGTGTGTGTGTGTCCATGGTGTATACATGTAATCAGTGGGTGATCAGGTGCAGGTGTTTTGGAAGCAAACAGTTTTTGACCGTGTCGGCAGAAGCCGTGTCAATATGAGCTGTGTGTGTTAAACCTGTTTGTATTCAGCGTGACTGACGTGCATATATTGGTATCTGAATGGTAACAGAAAGGCTATATGGACAACAACATAAAAGGATCGATAGATTGAAAGTAATGTAATGTACCTGATGTACTTATATGATTCTGTTTTCTTCAAGTTTGTATTTTGTTGGTTTAACGCACTTATTGTAAGTCGCTTTGGATAAAAGCGTCAGCTAAATGTAATGAAGGATATACACTCATATGGACATTGTTTTGTCATCTGGAACACGCGTCCGAACATACTTCTCCCGTTCCCATCCCTCAGTGGCTTAAGTATGGATGAAGTTAAAAGCCACTCCACTCACTTTGGTATTTTTCTTACTGTTTTCCTTTTCTGTATATTAAAACAGTTTTATATCAAGAACTGCTGGCCAGATTTATTGAAGTGTGATGGTGTATATATATGGGATATTTACAGCCTTTATATAATATTCATCTGTTTTGTTCACTCTGCTAGCTTTGTTTGATGAGTGGTGAGATCATCCAGATGAGCAGCAAGATGAGTCTGATCTTTGAAACTGCTGACCTGGAGCAAGCCTCTCCGGCTACCGTCAGTAGGTAAGCAACACGGACAGAAGCTGAACCAGCACCTGCAGTGTAGCTACTGTAAATAAAGAGAGCCCACATGTTGAATCTGATCTGTGATTTGAAATGTTACCATCTGTCTGAAGGTGTGGGATGATCTACATGGAGCCTCATCAGATGGGCTGGACTCCTCTCAGAGATTCCTACATGAACACACTGCCTGAGAGCCTGAGCACTGAACACAGAACACTGGTGAGATTACAGTCAGGCATGTCTTAGTTGACTCAGTGTTGCTCAGATATAATAACCTTCATGTACTTGACAAATAATGTGTTGTATGACTTCTGCTTTTATCTTTTTCCCCGCAGATCGTGGACCTGTTTGATTGGCTAGTTCAGCCATGTCTGAACTTTATAGAAAGGGAGTGTCGCTTTGTGGTTCAAACATCTTTCATTCACCTGGCCTACAGTCTAATGAAGTTGTACACCTGCCTGATGGGTTAGAAATAATCAAAATAAATTTGTAATTTTTACTGTACATAGTCTTTTGTCAGTGTGTGTGTGTGTTAACTTTCCTTTCTATACCCAGATGAAATTGCTGCGTCAGGACCCAATGGCACCCCGATGACCAGCCAGCAGATAACCATGTGGCTGATGGGTCTTTTCCTATTCGCTCTTGTATGGACGGTGGGTGGGACCATCTCGGGGGACAGTCGAAATAAATTCAGCGTCTTCTACCGCAATCTGATCATGGGCCTGGACGAAAAAAACCCTAAGCCAAAGAGTATCCCACTCAAGAAGAACAACATCTTCCCTGAGAGAGGTGACTAAATCTATTAACGTATACAGTTAGTATAGTGCACCAATTATTGCCTTTTTAACATTTGAAATGCTTGATGTTTACCTATTGTTTTGCAGGCACTGTCTATGACTTCTTCTTTCATAAGGAAGGACAAGGACAGTGGAAAACATGGACTGATTCAATCACAAAGGAAGAAAACATCATTCCAGTTTCAGCCAATGTGAGTGTGTTTATGCTAGAGAGGTGGCCCCTACTAAACAGCCTCAATAAATGAGTTCACTTAAACTCTGCTTATGTTCACCAGGTGTCAGACCTCATCATCCCTACCATGGAGACGGCGCGTCAGCTGTTTTTCCTGCGCACCTACCTGGCACATGAAATACCCATGCTGTTTGTTGGGCCCACTGGCACTGGAAAATCTGTCATCAACAAAAGCTTCCTGGTAAAGCTGCCCAAAGAGCAGTACACACCAAACTGTATCAACTTCTCAGCCCGAACCTCAGCCAATCAGACCCAAGACATCATCATGGCCAAGCTGGACCGGAGAAGGAAGGGCGTGTTCGGACCTCCTGTGGGGAAGAAGTGTATCGTCTATGTTGGTACGGATGCACAAATAGCTAAAAGTGGATCATCAAGTTTTGATATGTATTTACTTTTCATATACAATTTGAAAATAATCTATTCTACATAGATGATCTGAACATGCCTACTAAAGAAATCTACGGTGCCCAACCCCCCATCGAGCTGTTAAGGCAGTGGGTTGACCATCGTCACTGGTATGACAAGAAGGACACCTCCAGGCTAAACATAGTGGACGTGCTGTTTATGTCCGCAATGGGACCTCCTGGTGGTGGGAAAAATGACATATCAGGTAATTAAAAAATGTTTTAATTCTTCATTTCATTAAAGGAAGCAGCAGATGAAATTGACAAATTGTTTGAAATGCTAGGCCGCCTCACCCGCCACTTGAACGTCATCTCAATTGATTCCTTTGATGATGAAACACTGACCAAGATCTTCACCTCCATTACTGACTGGCACTTCAGCAAAGGCTTTGATGCTTCTTTCTGCAGGTAACTTTTCAAATATGTATAAGAAAGTGAAACAGAATTATAGCAATGATGGTTGTCAGATATACATACTTTGTCTTGTATTATGTCAAAGGCTAGGCAAGATCATGGTCCAGGCCACCATGGCGGTCTATAAGGACACCATGGACAGCTTCCTCCCAACACCGTCCAAGTCCCATTACATCTTCAACCTACGGGACTTTGCTCGAGTGATACGGGGTGTGCTGCTGGCTCCACACACACACATGCAGGTAAGAGTGGAGACAATAGTCAAATGTTTGAATTGATTGTTTGAAATTGCTCTATTCCTCATGTCTCTTGGCTGATTTCGACAGGATGGAGACAAACTGATCCGTCTTTGGATCCATGAAGTTTATCGTGTTTTCTATGACCGGCTCATTGACAACGAAGGCAAGGAGACCTTCTTTGGCATCGTCAAAGAGAGAACATCAAACTTTTTTAAGCTGAGTGTGGAAAAGGTGCATATTTAATTATTGTGCATATTACATTTCATAAGTATGGAGAAATATGACTGCAGTTTTCTGGACACAAAACCCTTTGAAAAAAAAAAAGGGTTACTGCTGTTAACTAAATGTTATCCGACAACAATTTTTGCATCCACGTGCTAGTTCAAATGTACAAATCTAAGGATTCCCAACTCACAAAACAGCACTGCAATCACAAACTTTGTTTTCAGATGATCAGATTCAATTAACAAACAAACTGAGAAGCTGCTGCTACTCGATGTGAGGTAATGGCTAGCGGTGTAGCTTTAGTTTATAACCCTAAATCTTTCCTTTTTGTTTTCTAGCTCCTGAGCCATCTTAGCCCAGATGGCAAAGTAGCAGATGAGAGCATACGCAGCTTGTTCTTCGGTGACTATGCCAAGCCTGATGCTGACATTAAGGCATATGATGAAATCACAGATATGGCTGCTTTACAAGAAGTGATGGAGTTCTACCTGGATGAGTTCAACAACTGCAGCAAGGCACCAATGTCCTTAGTCATGTTCAAATTTGCCATTGAGCACATTTCCCGTATCTGCCGTGTGCTGAAACAAGACAATGGCCACCTTCTGCTCGTGGGCATCGGGGGCTCGGGGCGTCAGAGCACCACCAAGCTGGGCACCTTCATCAATGACTATGTCCTGTTCCAGATTGAGTTGACCAAGAGCTACAGCATGTCCGACTGGCGTGACGACCTGAAGAAGATTATGCTTAAAGCAGGCATCGAAGGGAGGAGCCTGGTGTTCCTGTTCAACGACAGCCAAATTAAGGATGAGGCCATGTTAGAAGACATTGACATGCTGCTTAACACTGGGGATGTGCCGAACATGTTTGCTGCTGATGAACGTGCTGAAATCATTGATAAAGCGCAGGGAATCGCCCGACTCGAGGGCAAAAAGATTGATGCCACTCCGCTCTCTATGTACAACTTCTTCATTGACCGTGTGAAGGTCAACCTCCACATTGTGCTTGGTAGGCGCCTTTATGTGACCTTTATTTTTTCTTTAACTTTCATTAAAGTGTTGGAACAGAGTGCCAGAGTGACGGGTCCTAAAACCCGGAAGTAAACTCCTTCCGGTTCCTTCGAAAAATAACCACATATCTACCCTACTTTTATAATTTTCAAATCATAAATCGAATCGATAGATTTATGATTATAAAATTATAAAAGTAGGGTAGACATGTGGTTATTATCCGGCTGAACAAAACGTGATCTGTCTCTTCAATTTGTGTCAACCACAGACCTTATTTCGAGCTATTTTACAAAATCCTATGGAGAAATTGCATTGTTTTTTGTCGAAGGAACCGGAAGTGGAAAAATGCTAACTTACCTCCGGGTTTTAGGACGCGTCACTGTGGCACTCTATTAACTGGGAATCATTCTATTCAACAGCTATGAGTCCTATTGGTGATGCATTTAGGAACCGTCTTAGGATGTTCCCCTCCCTCATCAACTGCTGCACTATTGACTGGTTCCTCGCATGGCCAAATGATGCACTAGAAATGGTGGCCCACAAATTCCTGGAGGATGTAGAAATGGACATGGATATTAGAATGGAGTAAGGACATTAAAATGATGCCAAAAAGAAATAATTGCAACAGCTGTCAAACAGTATCATGGAACTCATTTGCATCGAGCAATGTATACAATGCCTGTTTCTGTGATCTCAGGGTGGTCGAGATGTGCAAGACCTTCCAAACAAGTGTCGGAGAAATGTCTTTAAGGTACTTTTCCAGACTGAGGAGACACAACTATGTCACACCCACCTCCTACCTAGAACTCATCCTCACCTTCAAGACTCTGCTCAATGCCAAGAGGAATGAAGTGAACACCGCCATGAACCGCTACATCGTTGGTCTCGAGAAACTGGAGTTTGCTGCGTCTCAGGTGATGCACCCAAACAATATTATCCTGAATGAACGACCAAATGAATGATACTGACACTTCATATCATGTCCAAAGGTGTCAGTGATGCAGCTGGAGCTCACAGCCCTCCAGCCAGAGCTCATCAAGACTTCAGCTGAAACCGATCAGATGATGGTTAAGATAGAGGGGGAAACCGTTGAGGTGGATGCTAAGAAAGAACTTGTGTCCGCTGATGAGAAAGTGGCTAACGACGCAGCAGCTGCAGCCCAAGCCATCAAGGTATACATGTCATTTAAGAGAAATACTCTTTGCCAGTGCAGAAATGTCCAGTTAAAATATGTTTTCCTCAAACATACAGTATCTGCCATGTGTTTTCAAAAGAGCAGTGTTGTTGTTTGGATGTTTGGACACAGATTGTTTGTCTTTCAGGAAGAGTGTGAGGGAGACTTGGCAGAAGCAATGCCTGCACTTGAGGCGGCCCTGTCAGCCTTGGACACCTTGAAGCCTTCAGACATTACTGTAATAAAGTCTATGCAGAACCCACCGGGTCTAGTCAAACTAGTCATGGAGTCCATCTGCATCATGAAGGGCATCAAACCCGAGAGAAAACCAGATCCTAGTGGCTCAGGTAAGCTCGCAAGACTTAGAAAAATGGCGTCATGTCATTGAAAAAGCTCAATGTTGTATTATGAAAAAAATATTAGGCTCAATATAAGATATGATAACAGAATAAATATGTTGCAGGTAAGATGGTTGAGGACTATTGGGGCCCCTCGAAGAAGCTCCTTGGAGACCTGAAGTTTCTAGAAAGCCTCAAAGCCTACGACAGAGACAACATTCCCGCCCCATACATAAAAAAAATCAGAGACAAGTTTGTAGACAACCCCGAGTTCCAGCCCTCTATCATCAAAAACGTCTCCTCGGCTTGTGAGGGTCTCTGTAAATGGGTGAGAGCGATGGAAGTGTATGAGCGAGTGGCCAAACTGGTCGCCCCCAAGAAAGAGAGGCTGAAGCTGGCAGAGGACGAGCTGGCTGTGCAGATGGAGATGTTGTCTGTGAAAAGAGCCGAGCTGAAGAAAGTGGTGGACAGACTGCAGAGCCTTAATGATAATTTGACCGCCATGATTAACAAGAAGCAAGACCTGGAGGAGAACATTGAGTCGTGCTCTCAGAAGCTGATCAGAGCGGAGAAGCTGATTGGAGGACTGGGTGGAGAGAAGGACAGGTGGACAGAGGCTGCAAGGCTTCTAGGGATTAGGTATGTTAATACAAACATGTACAGTGTATTCATATTCACAAAGTCATGATCTGTGAAGTTTATTAATCTGGTTTTACTGTATTTATTTTCTGCAGATACATCAACCTGACAGGTGATGTACTCCTCTCTTCAGGAACAGTATCTTACCTAGGTGCATTTACAGTAGACTACCGTATAGAGTGCCAGGAGCAGTGGCATATCCTGTGCCAGGAGAAGAAAATCCCCTGCTCTGAGGACCTAACCCTTAGCAACACTCTTGGTAACCAGGTGTCTATCAGGGCCTGGCAGATTGCTGGACTACCAGTGGACTCCTACTCCACAGACAACGGTATCATCGTGTTTAACTCCCGTCGGTGGCCCCTGATGATTGACCCTCAAGGTCAAGCCAACAAGTGGATCAAGAACATGGAGAAGGCGAATAAACTTGCCGTCATCAAAATGTCTGATCCAAACTATGTGAGAGTCTTGGAGAACTGCATCCAGTTTGGAACCCCAGTTCTTCTGGAGAACGTGGGGGAGGAGCTTGATCCCGTACTCGAAACTGTGTTGCTGAAGCAGACCTTCAAACAACAGGGTGTGGAGTACATGAAGATTGGGGAGAATATCGTGGAATACTGTAAAGACTTTTTGTTCTACATGACCACCGGACTGAGGAACCCTCACTATCTCCCAGAGGTGGCTGTCAAAGTGTGTCTGCTCAACTTCATGATCACGCCACAGGGCCTACAGGACCAGCTTCTAGGGCTCGTAGCAGCCAAAGAGAAGCCTGAGCTGGAAGAGAAGAAGAACCAGCTCATTCTGGAGAGTGCTGCCAACAACAAGCAGCTGAAGGAAATTGAGGATAAGATCTTACAAGTGCTCTCCTCTTCTGAGGGGAATATCCTGGAGGATGAGACCGCCATTAAGGTCCTGTCATCCTCCAAAATCCTCTCTGAGGAGATATCAGAGAAACAAAAAATTGCCAGTGTCACAGAGAAAGAGATCGATGACACTCGGATGGGTTACCGCCCCGTGGCTGAGCACTCATCCATTTTGTTTTTCTGTATCTCAGAATTGGCAAACATCGAGCCTATGTATCAGTACTCCCTGAGCTGGTTCATCAATCTCTACCTGTACTCCATCGCCCAGAGTTTGATGAGCGATGATTTGGCTGAAAGGATCGGCAACATCGTGGAGCACTTCACTCTCAGCATTTATAATAACGTGTGCCGCTCGCTTTTTGAGAAAGATAAGCTGCTGTTCTCCCTGCTGCTCACTGTAGGCATCATGCAGGGTAAAGGCCAGGTTGACGACCAAGTCTGGCGCTTCCTCCTAACAGGGGGCATCGCTCTAGATAACCCATACCCCAACCCTGCCCCAGAGTGGCTGTCTGAAAAATCTTGGTCTGAAATCGTCAGGGCGTCCAAACTAGCAAACCTGGATGGTTTCTTTGAGCATGTCCAAGACAACGTGTCGAAATGGAAGAAGCTCTATGACTCAGGAAAGCCCCATAAGGACCAGTTACCTGACCGGTGGAGCGAGCTGGTGGGGATGGACAGAATGGTCGTGATCAGGTGCTTCAGGCCAGATAAGATGGTTCCAGCTGTGCAGGATTTCATTATGGATAACATGGGGCAGGCTTACATTGAACCTCCCACCTTTGACCTGGCAGGGAGTTACAAAGACTCCAACTGCTGCTCTCCTCTCATCTTTGTGTTGTCACCAGGATCTGATCCAACCGCAGGTGACTAATCATAAACATGATACTTATCTTTATTTAATCAAAGTGGAATATGGAATTAAAAACTAGAATTAAACTTGGTTCAAAGTGGACTTTTCTGGTTTTGTTATTGCCAAAAGTCTTAAAATATACTTATTTCTTTAGGTTTGCTGAAGTTTGCTGATGACGTAGAAATGGGGGGCAGTAAGACCCAAACCATTTCTCTGGGTCAGGGACAAGGACCCATTGCAGCCGTGATGATTCACAAAGCCATCAAAGCGGGCACGTGGGTGGTGCTGCAGAACTGCCACCTGGCCACCAGCTGGATGCCCGCTCTGGAGAGGATCTGTGAGGAAACCATCAACCCAGAGAGCACACACCCCGACTTTAGGTACGTCTCTACACAGTACTTTTTTCTCACACATGTTCATGCAGTAAAATACTAAAGAAATATATGTTCTTCTCCCCAGGTTGTGGTTAACCAGTTATCCATCCGACAAGTTCCCAGTCAGTATCCTGCAGAACGGGCTGAAGATGACCAATGAGCCTCCCAAAGGAATAAGAGCCAACCTGCTGCGCTCCTACCTCAGTCACCCCATCTCTGACCCCGCCTTCTTTGTCAGCTCCAAGAAGCAAGCCGTCTGGCAGAAGTTCCTGTTTGGTCTCACCTTCTTCCACGCTCTAGTGCAAGAGAGGAGGAACTTTGGACCACTAGGTAAGAAATGGAAACATTACATCTAGTTTAACGTTTGACCTTTTTGTGATACAATGTCTTTTTTTACCCTGGATGATTTAAATGCATGGTTTTCATTTTTGGTATTTGAAACCATTTTGTAATCATTTCATATATTCCTTGTTCCATTCATCTGATTAAATGTAAAACAATCCTGTTGCTGTTTCTCCATTTTCTCTCAGGTTGGAATATTCCCTATGAGTTTAATGAGTCTGACCTGAGGATCAGTATGAGGCAGATCCAGATGTTCCTGGATGAGTATGAGGACGTTCCACTGGAGGCCCTCACATATCTTACAGGTAAAACATATTGGCGCTTTCACACCGGAGTACTTTTCCCCGTACTTTTCCCTTTTAGTTCCGATAGTTCCTGGGATTTTGCGTTCACACCAAAAAGAGAACTTAGTTCATGAGAACTGTTACCCCATTTTTAGTCCCTGCTAGAGAGCAGGTACTTTCCTGGGGAGAAAAAAGTTCCAATTTCTATTGGCTGGGCGAATTGCAAATCACGCCCCGTAAAACTCGGAAAAGTTTTTGTGAAGCCGCCATTTTATTTGCTGGCATTAGCATTATTAGCATTAGCCCCGCGCACCAACAGAGAGAATAACTTATGGCAACACAAAAAAAAACATGGGAACGGTGGAGTGATGAGGAGGTGTCGGCGTTCTGGCGATTTACTCGGAAGGCTTCAGTAGAAGCTGCTGGGAGTCCCAGCAACTTGCTGGGAGTCCCAGCAACTTCTACTGAAGCCAGTCCCCTACTCCGGGGAGTTCCGGCCGGGGACTTCGGGTGGCAGTATACGCCGTGTTTGCGGCTTGCCAGTAAACGCAAAGCAGAAGAAGAAGAAGTGACATCAGCGACTTAATTTGCGTAATCTTCCCTCAGGGATTTATTCCGGTGTGAACACGATCGGCTCTTTAGTTCCATGGGGGAACTAAGAGCTCGGAACCAGTGGCGTAACTTACGACGGCGCAGCCGGTGCAACGTAACCAAGCAACCTAAATTAATTTGTCTGTCCAATGACCTTGCTCCCTTTCATGACATGTGATACCTTGCGTGACGAGCGAACCGTTTAATCAACCTGTACTGTACTGTAGCTAGCAGCAGCAAGTTCGGTAGGATTATAAAAATGTAATAGCAAACCAAAGCACAAGAGCAGCACTAGAAAGAGAAAGGACAAGAGAGAACAAGGAGATGTAACAGCTAAACTGACGAAATTAGACAGTTTTTTTTTGTCATACATCATTCTCGAAATCGAACGCTAATGTTAGTAATGTTGACGTACAGCGGCAGCCGGAGCCGGAGGCTAACGATAGCTCACCTGCCTCACCGTCCATCATTGCCATCTAGCTTCACAAGTGAAGCTATATCCGTGGCCGTGGCTGTGCAACCTTCTTCTCCAGCCAGCCAGGAGGAGAGGCTGGATTTGGCTGTGCCCGGCGGTGGTCCAACAGTTCCCCCAAGGGCCCCAACCGATAGGGGGCTCCATGGCGCTATTGAAACCCCGACACCAAGATCAAAAGCTATATTATAGCAATCGGTCTATTTCGGCATACCGGCCCATTCCCCAGAGACAAACATCAAGGAAACAGGTTTAATCCTCTTCTTAGTTCGTTGTGTTGTTGTCAGGCTGTGGTGGTCTGAGGCCAGGGAAGGCTGTTGTTGATAGTCTATACATGTTGCGCTTGGTTGTGTATGTCCATGCGTGCGTGAGCGCGTCAGCGTGCGCTTATGTTTGGGGCGATGGGTCGCGATGCAAAATAATATTTGCACCGGGGCCAATCACAATCATGATATCTTGAAGCAGACATTGGATCTGTCCATTTAATAATCCCTTTATTCCTCTTCTTAGGTGAATGCAACTATGGCGGCAGGGTGACAGATGACAAAGACCGGCGTCTGCTGATGTCGCTTCTCTCCGTCTTCTACAGTTGGGACCTGATAGAGAAGGAGTGCTACCACATGTGTGAGGGAGATCTGTATTATGTCCCAGGTCACGGCCCATATCAGGTACTGTGAGAGCTCTGCTAATTAATGCCACTGAGTAATACATTTTTTTCAGTCATGACAAGGAGTAACCGTCTCACGATGCAGCCTTGTGTTTCAAATAAACACAACAGCAGCAGATCGCACTGATTACCCAGAGGAGGATTAATGGTTTTAATCATAGTGTTATACTAGTCTGGACTCTTAAATGTTTGGCCTTGAGGGCAACGTGTGGAAGATCACTATAAGAACTGAAGCACTTTTTCAATCATCCTATCCCATAATGAAATGAATGTTAAAAAACGATTTTCTCTTTCCCAGACATATGTAAACTACATTCGCGGTCTTCCGATTTGTGCCGATCCTTGTGTGTTCGGCCTTCATAGCAACGCTGACATCACGAAGGATAACCAGGAGACCAATCAGCTGCTGGATGGAGTTCTGCTGACGCTGCCCAGGCAGACCGGCGGCGGGGCCAAGTCTCCTCAGGTTTGTTTATCTGAAAGCACTCACACTTTCATTTTACACTCTTGGCTTGCAACTTATTTCCCCGAGGAAACACTCCATGAAACCTCGATGTCTCATATTCACGCTCAGCGCTGTCGTCTCTCTGTTGCAGGAAGTAGTGGATGAGCTTGCAGAAGACATTCTCTCCAAGCTGCCAGAAGACTTTGACATACAAATGGTGATCGAAAAATACCCAGTCATGTACGACGAGTCCATGAATACTGTTTTGAGGCAGGAAATCATCCGCTTTAACAGGTAATAACAACTGTTAGAAAAGACAAACATGTATTACTAATAACTCATGTTTCTTAATCGTTTTGTGCGGGACACTGATAAAACATGATTACTTGACGAAATGAATCCCCCCCACTCCTTAGACTCACTCTCGTGGTGCGGGTCAGCTTGGTAAACATCCGCAAAGCTCTGAAGGGACAGATTGTTATGTCTGCCGAACTGGAGAACGTCTTCAACAGTATGATGGTGGGCAAGCTGCCCGCTCTGTGGGCTGCCGTGTCATACCCCTCCCTGAAACCAATGGGGAGCTACGTGACCGATCTGCTCACCAGGCTGCAGTTCCTACAAGTAAGAGTTATGATTGTTATGGATCACACTGACCCTGCGCGAAGGTAAGATATGGGGAATATGACTGGCAAGAGGAATGCAGCACATATAAGAAGCCCAATAGCCTTATTGGGTACAGTCAGTGTTTGAGAATACCTTTTTTTTTTTTTTTTAAACTGATCCTTGACATTTGGAATGTAGTAAAGCACCATTGGTTTTACAGGTAGCAGATTACATTGCATTTTTATAAAACAATATGTATGCTTGATTGTTTTTTTTAAAGGATTGGATAGATGACGGCCCGCCTGCAGTCTTCTGGCTCTCTGGCTTCTACTTCACCCAGTCATTTCTAACAGGAG
Source organism: Notothenia coriiceps (assembly GCF_000735185.1). NCBI lineage: Eukaryota > Metazoa > Chordata > Actinopteri > Perciformes > Nototheniidae > Notothenia > Notothenia coriiceps. Next base: position 1,933,430 of record NW_011369951.1, read on the forward strand.
TGGCTCAGAATTTTGCCAGGAAGTACACCATCCCCATAGACTTCATTGGCTTCGAATTTGAGGCATGTAACCTTTTTTCTAACTTTTCTCAGTGTTTTTGTTATATTAAATCGTAATATTTGCATATAAGAATATAGGTTGGATATTAATGCTTGTGGTTGTGTTCCAGGTTACCAAAGAGGAGAACCATATGGAGGAGAAGCCAGAGGACGGGGCTTATGTTAAGGGTCTCTTCATGGAGGGAGCGCGCTGGGACAGAGAGAAGATGGTGATTGGAGAGTCCCTCCCCAAGATCCTCTTCGACTCTTTGCCCATCATTAAGCTCAGACCTGGAGATATGTCCAAGTTCCGACATGAAGACCTCTACGTCTGTCCTGTATACAAAACCAGCGCTCGCAGAGGGACCCTGTCCACCTCCGGCCACTCCACCAACTACGTCATGTCCATCGAGCTGCCCTCTGACAAGCCTGAGAAACACTGGATTAACCGCGGGGTGGCATGCCTCTGTCAGCTGGACGACTAAGAAATAATGACTATTAAAAAAAATGTGTAAATGCCAAAGAAAGCTTATGTGTTTGTATGCCAAAGACACATGTGGAGGGACTTGGACATATCTCTAGGTCGTAAGCACATATTTGCAACCATGACAATCAAAACTATGCATTCTTTCAAAGTGAATGACAATGAAATGATAATCATTTCTTAAAGAGGACATCATTCTCTCAGCGTGAATATTAGAGATTGGCGATTTTTTTCTTTATTTTTGTGAACACAATACCTCAAGAACGCCTAGAGAGAATTTCTTCAAACATCCCGTTGGACTCAAAATTGAATACGATTATGGGGTCATACGCAGATCAAGGTCACCGTGATCTTACAAAACACATCGACATACTGTACCTCAAGAATACATTTTCTAATTTTATACATTTCCCACAAATATCTAATAGGATAATATAATAAATTGATTACAATGTGGACAGACATGGATTTACTCTGCAACTAAACTGTTTGGTTGATAGTATATTTGCACATATTTTTCCAGTACAATCCAGATTATTGCAGTCAAATGGCTCAGATGGTTTTAAAACAAACCCTCATTGTGGATAATGCTATACAAGCTCTACTGTAAACAAAATATACTTTGTTTGGATTTGGAGAATATATGTATTTTTTAAACTCTAAAACATATTATATTTCAAATGTGTTTCGAGCTGGTGCTGATATATTTGCTCTTTCATGCACTTTACTCTATATTTTTATATTCGATATGGTTTTTCTGTTATTAATGGGTGATGGGTTTTTGCAATATGTCCTATATCCCTTGATAATCAAATCAACATAATGTCAAACAACAGGATGATTTCACTACTTTTAGTGCTCTCTCAACTCAGTAGTTAGTTCTGATGTCAAACACTAGATGGTGGCAAAGGAAAACCAGTTGGTTACAGGGATCCTTAATGGTACCCGCAATGATGAATGTCCTCACTACATCTCCATTCCCATACCAATAGTATATTTTAATGTATAGCACAAACAGTGTGCCATCAAGTGAAAATATATGGTGTATGGGTGGGTCTTAATTTTGAGAAACAAGACCACAAAAACACCACGTTTTGTACATATGGGTTACCAACAAATTAATGACCTTATTGCTTTGGTAATAAAACATATTTAAACTTCTCATCTATGACACACATTTTTGTTTCCCTTTCAGATTAAGGACTGAGAAGTTGTGCGCACAGTAAGAGCAAAACTGGTTGTAATAAGTGCACCTCACTCGCCATCACTGATCGAGGTCTGGCTGGTAGTGTGACAACGATTTTCTGTCCTGACAAAGCAGATTCATGACTCAATAATGAAATAGGGTACAGGATGAATGCTGTTCTCTCCATATGACACACATGCCACAAATCACCACTGAGCCTTTTCATGCTGAACCTAATTCAACCACAACTTTGTGAAAGGAATGTTAAAACCCAAGTGGCATAGTTTCCCCAACCTATAACTATAACTTGGTGGTGCTGCCTGGCTGCTGCTGTATTAATGTCAGCAACGCTTGATCAACGTGTAGCCAGCATTTGTGGGTTTAAACATAATTAATCTGCCATTTACTGCACCAATAGCCTAGATTATAGGACTTGAAAATACTGCAACATTAAACTATATGAAATGCAGCTGATGGAGGCTACCGTGAGTCACGTGACGGATGCTACTAACTTCAGTGGTGTGTTCGGCATTAATGGAAGCCATACATCTCCACCTGTTATTAATGGACATCTGACCCTGGGGTCCAGCCTACAGATCCAGTTTAGCCCTCTTCTCAAAACAGTTTTGTCCTCTGTCTTGCCCCTTCAGGCCTCCTTAAGCTAATGTGTAAATGTCCTCCAGAAAGATTCCCCTGGAATGCTAGACGGATGATTTCCCTTTAATGGAAATGAGCAAACTAAACTGCCAAGAGCAGGAAAACACAGACATGTCCTCCAACACTTTACCAGTGTCACACCTTGCATTACATCACACTCAGTTTTCTGACCAAGGGCACTCAACTTTTATTGCAGCCATTAAGTTATGTTCATGTGGAGCTGATAATGTGTATTTTATTAAAGGGGAATAATACTGAAAATTGAGGGGAAGATGAATCACATAAACCACACAGCACATTAGTTTTGCACCAGCCTTGATTTGGGTAAGTCTTGGTTTACCTGTGTGTCAACAAACAAAATCATTTCAGCTATTTAGAGCATGATGTTTGTTTTGCAGAGTCACAGCAACTCAGTTCAGGGAATGTGGACACCAGTCTGCAGGACAAGGATGCACCGCTCTCTGTTCTCACTGAGAATGTATTAAGTTGTAGTAATTGGATTTCGGGCAACAAAAAAGAGAACGCTAATTAATTTTATTTGGCATTTACCCTTGAGGAAGGCATCTTGGCATCCATCCCCGAGCAATGCATGTTTATAGGTGACTAATACATCAGACATTACAGTTATAAATGTTAATTATTCACAAGTGTGATGTCTGTGGTTATGAAAGTCAATAGGTGATGTGTAGATGGTTTCAAAATAAGTCCATAGTTTACGAGGCTTTTAGTTGGCTTGCATCAATGTGTTCATAATTGTAGCTAAACGGTGATTTCTGAGAGATTTTAAATCTCAGATCTGCTCAACTCAACCTGTTACACAGGTCTCAGTGGGTCACGCGCCTCAACCCTGCATTACAATAGGCAGGAACACTCTGCTGTCGCCCATCAGCTGAAGAGAGTTAAATAATTAGAGGGGCGTGCCCCCACAGCTGTGAGAACTCAGCAATCAGGTGTCCATCTTAGGTGGCTCTTTCCTGGAGCGTCAGCCAAGACTGACAAAGACATTGGAGTCCTGTGGGAGTAAGACTGACAAAGACATTGGAGTCCTGTGGGAGTAAGACTGACAAAGACATTGGAGTCCTGCGGGAGTAAGACTAACAAAGACATTGGAGTCCTGCGGGAGTAAGACTGACAAAGACATTGGAGTCCTGTGGGACTCACGAGGGAGGCAAAGAGGAGGCAAATCCTACTTTGATTGAGCTAAGTATCGCTGGTGTTTTCTTTTGTTTTATTCAATTCTCTTTGGTTTTTTAGCCCCTCATGCTATAATCATGTGTATTTTCTCCATTGACACTTTGCTCTACAACCGTAAGTCACTCCTCGCGTACACCCTATGCTGTCTTCTGTCCCGGCCAATAACTAGTTACATCCGTCTATGTGGCCCCCGGTCACTATCTAACGCTCTGCCTGTGNAAAAAAGTCTTCCGTCCACACGCAATCGGCACCAGAAACGTGTCCGTCCACACGAGACCGCTCGACCCGCTGTAGTACATATGCCGGGTCTGTAAGTAGCACTGTACCTCCGCCACAAAATACACCAAAAGCAGCGAAGAATACTTCACGAGCATGCATGGTTGCCCTTCTGTTTATTCTCCGAAGTGGATTTAGCAGCAGAGGTGGGGAGAGGCAGGGGTCAGGGCTCTGGCTCTTTTTCTCCCTCCCCGAGGCAAGCGTGTTCTCCTGCTGTACATCTCCCCGGTAGTCCACCAGATGAAAAACACCCACCTCTCCGCCTCTTCCAAGGGACGAGGGGAACGTGCGGCAGATTTCCGTTAGAATTTTTTTTCGTCGGTCAACATGTCCGTTAAAGTTTAAATCTTCTAGACAAAATTATAAAAGTGCCGTTCAAAGGTCTTCTTTGTTATTTATTGAGCTTTAAAAACAAATGAATAACGACTCTATATAATAATATAATAATAATATACGGACTGTCTCTTTTCCTCCCCCTCTCCTGACAGCCCGTCAGTATTTTCGTTATGAGGAAATGATCGTATAGGGCATAATCACAGAGCCGTTTGGCCCACCCCAGAGCGTTGGGTCCGCAGATCTACCCACCTTGGGACCTGTTATCGTTATCTGCGTTTCCGTGTCGGCCACGTTTATATGATAGAGAACTGTAGCGGATACGACAGATAACGATAACAGGTCCCAAGGTGGGTAGATCTGCGGACCCAACGCTNCACACATTTTCACCACATTTTTTTAAAAAAATTTTAAAAGGCTTCCCTTTTCTTTTTTCCCAAAAGGCGAAAGGGAAAATTTTAACTTTTGCCCAACAAGTTATTCCCTTGTTTTTTTTCCTTCCGTTAAAAAAAAAAAGGGGGCTCTTTTTACCCAAGGGTTAAATTTCTTGGGAGGCCACCCCATTTTTATTTCAAAAGGTGGGGGCCCCAACCCTGTGGGGGGGTTTTGGAAAAACACCCCCCAACGGTTTTCAATTTCTTTAACCCCGGCCAAAGGGTTAAGTTCCAAACCAAAAAAATTTTTTTGATTTCAAAAAAAAAAAAGGGAAACGGGAAAACTGGAGGGCTAAGGGGAAGGTGTTTTTTTTTTATAGGGGAAAATTTCATTTGGGGTTTTTTTTTAACCAAAAAGGGGGGGAAGGGGGGGTTTTTGGGCCTCTTGCGGGGAAGGGTAAAAATTTAGAATTTTTAAAAACGGGGAATTTTAATTTTTGAAAAAGCACCTTCGAAAAAAAAATTGCATTTTAATTCCCAAAGGGGCTCCCCCCAAAAAGGGGTCACTTTGGGCAAAAAAAAAAAGGAAAAGGAATATAAAAAAAAAAAAATAAAAATTAAAAAAAAATAATATTTTTTAATTTTTTTTGGCGTTTTTATTAAAAAAATCATAAATATAAAAGTTTTTTATTTTGGGCCTGGGGAAAATGGGGTTTTTGACTTTATGGGGACTGTAAAAAAAAAACCAAAAAATTCCCTTTTTTTTTTGCCCATTAAACTATAAAAAGGTTTTTTTCTTTTTCTGAACAAAAAGTTTGGGGGGGGGGGAAAAATGGTGTTAAAAAGTAAATTGGGGGACCAAAAAAAAAAACCCCAATAAAAAACCCAAGGGGGATTTTGGGCAAAAAAAACGGGGAAAGGGGGGAGTTTTTCTTTTAGGGGGGGGAACATGGGAGCCTTTAATATTTTCTCTTCAAAGTTTTTTTCCTTTTTGGGGGGCCTCCCGGCTTTATTGTAGCACGGAAAGGGGGCTTTTAAAAATTTTGTTTTTTATTTTTGGCCAGGGGCAATTTTTTTTTTTTGATTCTTTTACCCATTTTTTTTTTGGCGGAAAATTTTAAAAACAAAAAAAAATTTTTCCCAACCAAAATTTCAAAAAAAAGCTTTCCAAGGGAAAAAAAAAACAGAAATTACAGTTTTCACAATTTTCCTTGGGGGGGGGGAGTATTTTTTCCCACTAAAAATTTCCAACTTTTTTTTGAAAAAAAGGGAAAAAAGGGGAAAGCTGTGGGGGGCTTAAAATATTTTTTGAATTTTTTTAAAAAAGGGAAAATCCCATTTTTAAAGGGAGGGGGGGGGCAATTATGTTTTTGTTATTTTTTGACCCCCCCAGGGGGGGGATGGGTTCCATGAAAAAAGGGTTTCCTTTCGCTGCCTAAAAAAAGTGGGGGCTTTACTTTTTTTGCTTTTTTGGGCCCTTTAGGGCTTCCGGTTTTGGGTTTTCCTTTTCTGGGCAGGGGCCCCCCACTTGCCCTTCTTTTTTTTTTTTTTTTTTGGGGGTGCTATTTAAAACCAAAAAACCCCTTTTTAAAACTTTCTAGGCCACACCCAACACTTTTTACCCTCCCCCACCAACCCAAGGGTTGGGCCGAAAAAAAAAAAACCCGTTCCCCAGGGGCCCCCTCTAGGGGGGGGGGGGCCTTTAAAAAAAGGGGGATTCTAAAAAAAAAAAAAAAAAAATTAAAAAAATATTTTGAAAAAAAAAAAAACATTTTAAAAAAAAAAAAAAAAAAAAAAATTTTTAATTTAATTATTTAAAAAATTTTTTTTCTCAAATTAGGGGGGGTTTTACCAAAAAATAAACTTTAAATTTAATTTTTTGTCTATTTTAAAAATAAAAAAAACCCATTTTTCCCAAAAGGAAATAAAAAAAAATTTCCTTTGGGGGAAAAATCCCAGGGCCTTGTTCAAGTTTTTTTCTGGGGGTTTGGGAAATCTTTTTTGGAGGTGGGGAAAAAAAGGGGGAATAGGGGGGGGAAAAAAAGGGGGGCTTTGATTGGGGTGGGGGGGGTTCCCAAAAAAAAAAAAAAGCTTATAAAATTTTTTTCAACCCCAGGAGGGGGGGCCAAAAAAACGCTTAAGGGGGTTTTAAAAAAAAAAACTCCAAACCGGGAAACGGAAGGGAAAGGTTAAATGTCCAAAAACTGACAGTAAATTGACCAATCAGTATCTGCCGGAAGGGTGGGCTTTATTTTCGCGGGACTTTATTGGACCAAGTTCCGCCCGCCTGTGAAGTTATTGATGTGTGTTATAACAACGGGGTCAAAGCTAGGCGGAAGTAGCTAATTGAGCAAAGTTTGTTCATGATGGCTCATGTCAAGGTGATAGTGGATGAGCATCGTTGCAAAATGTCAGAGTCATTTTCAGATTGAGTACAATGAATAAATTGGAGTGGCAAACGGATCAGCTGGCATGGACCCTACCATCAAGTTCTTCATCCAAAAGGACAGGTGAGTGATGGACTTTGTGTTAAGTAATTTGATTATCAAGGTAATTAGGCCTAAGGCATTTTCAATGTGGGCCCGCCCGTGGCCGACTTCATTCATTTGTAATTGTTTACTTGGCTGTGGGTGCCCTGTCAGGTTGTTTGTATAAATAGGTGTTGTTTGTTGTGGTAGAGGGTCGTGTAACGGGGGGGGGGGGGTGTCAGAGGGCCTAGGTATAAAAGTCACGGCTCGCCACTGCCCTCACATAACCATCTACTGTATAACCTGAAGCATTTGACGATGAGGAGTATACAGTTCTGCCAGAGAGAATTGGTTCAGGGCTCCTATTTGTAAAAATATAGCCAGGGCAACAACCCTGAGCCACCAGCTACTGTGACTCTAGTAGAATCTGTCATACAAACTAGGTTATTGTACAACTGCAAGTATCATCATAGACTAGATTGACCCTGATTCCAATTGCTTACAGAGGGGTTGACAATAGATTAAATTACATCAATACACTTCAATATGTCAATACACTACAGACACTATGGGAGAAATTAGGGGTTTAGTATCTTGCCAAAGGACACTTCAAAATGTTGACTGTAGGCTGTGGATCAGACCATTGACCCTCCAATTGCTACACCTATGTTTACAGAATGTACCATCTGAGCCACAGCGGCCCAATTATAATGAACCAAGGTAGCTCAAAAAGGACATACTACGCTCATTTGCTAGGTTCAAATTTGTTTCCATGCTTTGATGTTAAAAAAGGTATTTATTTTTCTCATACTGCCTGTGCTTCATCGCCTCGTTGCACCCACTGTCTGAAACCAGAGCCCAGTCTGCTTTTACTGTGACCTACAGGAAAGGGAGAACCCCATAAAGCATAATAGGGCCTTCACCAATGGTGTGTGTAGCTGTATGCAATTAACTGCATAAAGTGTGGTGACTATGTTTAGGCAATCATGAAGGAGTTATGAAGAATGTATTATAGGCCTAAGCCAGTTTAATAAATGTGGTCAATAAAAATGAATTTCTTTCTACATTTAAAAAGCAATGCACTGACTGCACACTTTTTAGGGAGTTATGAGCTGAGTCAGGACTTGTTTAACTGGAAAGGAACGTGATGTTCTTTTCCCCCTGCAGAGGCATGGCAATACAGCCATCCACGTCTGCTGCTGAGGGAAGGCCGTGTCTATTCTTAGATTCTATTCTTTTTGGGAGGATTTGTGAAATTGCGGCTGTATAAACCTACATGTATTATATGTTATACGGCAATGATCCAGACAGTTAACACGTTGTATTCACAGGTAACTTTTTTCAGTGAATGCATAGCTTTGTGTAGTTTGTGTGTCTTCTTTCTTTTGAAAAGCTATATGATTCCTATTATTAGTTTGAAACAAAAGTAAGACTGTCTTACACATTTCTTTCCATACAAGTTTATTCCTTACAATCATTGCAGAACTGCTATATTGCTCAAAATATTATGATTATTATATCTATGTATGGTTCGATAACAATTGAGTAAAAGCAGGGCTATCACTAGATCAAGAAAAAGGGTGCATGGATAGACACGGAAGCAGAACTGCAGATTGAACTTCATTTAACATGTCTGTGATTATGAAATGCTCTGAGACTCATTTATAAAGCTCACAGAGAAGATACAAACTGATATAAGCCATTAGGGGAGCAACAACCTAACTAATGATGTTGTGCTGCAGGAAATACGTGTGCAATGAGGATTTGCTCCAGTAAAATGTCCTCAGATCTCTTATATCAATTTTTATTCGTATTGAAATAATAATGTTACTTGTTTAATTTTCACATTTACATCTGGCTTGCTTCCTAATTACAGCTGCTTGGAATTACATGTTGCAATCATGCCTCTGTGGCCGCCTTTGTTTTCCGATCAGGTATTCACATGATACATTTATGATTTTCTGTAGACATGATTTAAAACTGATATTTTCAAACAAAACGTCCTATTCCGTTCTACTGGGAATCATTGGTTCTTAGGGTGCTAAAGGGTGGACATTTGCGGTATATACATTTCCTTGTAGATCTTTATGTTCACAACGGAAGCAAAGCGACGATTCGCCCCAGCTCGCGCAAGTTTAACCTGATGAAAATGATTATATATAATGAGATAGAAAACAGGATGACATCTTTTATTTTGCCACTTTTTTTTGGCATATTAAGGTGCATATTTTCATTGCACGGGAGAATATTATGAATTAGCCTCAGTTTAAAAGTCACTTGAGCATCATTACACCTGGAAAAACTGATCCTTTTTATGAATAATTCTCTCTGGCAATCCTAAACAAATACTGATAATTATTTTGGTCAAGAGTCTGACCTCCATCAGTGATGAAAAACATATTATTCCTTCTACAATATTTAGAGTAATGCCTAATAGTGATTTTGCTTAGCATCATAATTAGCATATGATTAAATGAGTGTTCAATATGTCACTGTGTTCTTATGTTACCTACCTAAAAACACAGATATGTACTAAATATTCTTTTGATGTTGTATTTTATATTCAAACCTTATGACCCAGAATAATAAACCAAATTCACGTTAACTCAAAATCAATATTACCTCAACTGGATTACTTCAGTTTACTTTCCTTTCATTAGCATAAAAATATATTGCTTAAGTAAGAAAGGCAAACAAGGTTGCATGAGATGGAACCCCAGAGGGCTTGTGGGTAAATTACTATTCCTGCTGTTCGCGGAAGCCACACAATTTATGCACGGCTCTTAATTGCTGCTCATATGTGGAGTCTTGGATGCGGCCCCTTTCCAATACTAATATAAACTGACAGCAATATTCAGAAGACAAGCGTGTGCAAAGCAACAATGACTAAAGGTGACACATCTGCTTCTGTTTCCAGCATATTTTGGTTACAGTGCAGTGTGTGCATACCAGTGTTGACTGAATTGTGCCATCTCCCCAAATAGCAATCAAGTCAGACATTTTGGCATTCTTTTTATTGCTGGTTCTCATTGTCCTTCATGCCTTTTAGTTTTCTTCCAGGATTAATAAAGTGTACCCGACTCAGGCCAACACTGGCTCACAAAACTACCCAAACGATGACAGTTATCTCAGGTGAATGATTTCACCTTAATTTATTGTCTCAGCACAAGTGACTATTTTTAGACAATTAGGTTTTATTACACGTGCGCATTCGGCCTTGATCCAAACCAGTAACATACACATTTAATTTACTCTGCACACTAATTGTTTAAACAATAACTGTCTGATTAGTGAAAAAAAAACACTAAACCCCACCCCCGAACAGCGATTGTCCAATCGTAGCTTAGCATTATGTAGTTGCATGGCAGGCCTGTGAAGCAATGGGGTGGTGTAGGAATGAGTCCTTAAACCCTGAAATGAGTAAGCATTTCAGAACTTCCAGTTTGCTTTCTTGAAATCATCTTTTTCAATTCCTTAGCATGTTTTTGGTTAGATGCCTGAAATAAGGCACAAGCCTAACATATTTTTGACGTTTGTGCGACAACCTAAAATACATCAGTGAATACCACACTGTTGAATAATGAAGCTTCTATGTGTTAAATATGTTCTTTATTCTCGCGTCCAGGAGAGAAGCTTTAAAATGAGACTAAATGGAGTCTCTGAAAAGATTCTAATGGGATACTTTAATTAAAAAAAGGCGCGGTAGTGTTACAGACAGAATATTGTTCCGGCAGAAAACAGCTGTGATCTGGCTCTCCTGAGCAAGAAGAGAAGCCCGAATCCCCCGTCCGGTGCTGCTATATATCCTCTGCTGGCCCCTCCCCGCCAGCCGGCTCGCCTCGCCTCTAATGTCCGTTGTTGCATTTAAACAGAGGATTGGTACTTTTCACCTTCAACATATGCTTAACACGCCTTTTCTCCTCATATTCTCTTTCATCACTTTTCATGTAACACATTCTAAACGCTGTAATCAATACTCTAAAGTCTAAAATATACAGAAAATGCTTCACGGCTGGTTTGGTTTCCGGTCATTCCGGATGTTGTCACATGCTACTCTCGTCTGTAAACAATAGTGTATCCAAATAAACTGTACTTTCATTTAATATTCAGCATGGTAGTATCTCGACATCTATATTTGTAGTGTTAAATCAGTAGGTTTCGGTTTTCACCACACCACGTCATTTCGCTACTCAATTCACCTCTTTAGGAAATCGTATATTAGCCACATGCTAAATGCTAACCGTAGATGAAGGATTTTCAGAATAAAAGCTTCACTGCTTGTGCACAAGAATTTCTGGTTTTTCAGTATAAAAGAGCGTTTAAACTGACGGTATGTTTAAGCTACATTATACCATCAAAAAATTGATTTTAATTTCTAACATATGTCATAAAACGGCAAGGTTCTTACTAGTTTTACAAGTAAAACGTGTCTAAATTAGTCCAAATTAGCTGTTATGACAACAAACATTAGCCGCCTTAGCTTCTGGTGAAGTAAAGACATCTGACTGCGATGTAGGTTGTTTTTAGACTAGCGTTAGCTCTTTACTCCTTCCAATTGCGTTTATGCTTCAAGTAATAGTGTTAAAAGTTAATATCTGAAGACTTCTTCTGAACCAACATCTAGGTATTATGATCATTAGCTTGTCACAAGGATTTTTCTCTGCTATAATCAGAATATCAGATGAAAAAATCGAATTGCTTTTTGTTAGATGGAGCCCTTGTAAATGAAATCTGCATAAATAAAAAGCTAACATTTGGATATTAACAAACTACATTTGTTCCCATTGCTGTGCATAACGCCCGCTAAGCTAACTGCGGACACCAGTCAGCGTGATGACGTTTAATAATTTGTTAGCAACCACCGTTTTGACGACACATAAACTTCGGACATTCATAGGTGGGTGTATTTATTGACGTGTTTCATGTCGTAGAACAAAACTTTCAAATCTCTTCAGCTTTTGTTATTGCCAGACCTTATTTCAGGCTTCTAACAACAAACTCGGTCAAAGAACCATTGACTTAGAGATGAGTGAATAGGAAGTGGTAAAATGCTAACTAATTTCTTGGTTTTAGGGCTCCCTATTGCACCACTCACCACCCAGTGTTACACAAATGTTAATGTTGCATTTTAATGTGTGATTTAACATTACATACTATGTGTTGGGCTCTATTTAAATGTCCTGTTGCTACAGTTCAAAAGACCTGTTGCAACAGCATGAAACAATCACAATGATACACCATCAGATACATCAGTCTATTTCAAAGAAAACTGTTTGTAATTACAGCATTTAATACAAAAAATAACCCACATGGATATATCTAAACATATGTTCTATTTTTTAGACATAATTCAAGTCTTTTCTGCACTTAATGAACCTTTTACATAAAGTCCATGAGGTAAGCTGAGTGCAACCTGAGCAGTCAAAGGGTGCACTGACCAACTGTACAATGAATGAGTAATGTATATTAATGTGAGTAGAAAATGATAATCGCTGTGACTGGGAGCCCACTGTTAGGCCTTGGATTACAGCAATTACACATTGTGGAGCCCTCGAACCAGCGTATGCACGCCAGAAGGTCAGTGGGTGAATATGTAAATCTCATTAGCATGTTGGATGCCTACTCATGTGGAAACACTTTATTATCAGTTTATGGGATATAATCCTTAACATTACAGGCCAGAATGTTAGAAGAGGCCTTTTTGCACTATGCAGTAAGGTAGAAATGGTCAATCTACGCATGATAATAATCTAATTGCTAAGGCTTTTTAATAACAGACTATTTGAATCAAAGCTTACAATATGTGATTGTGATGATCTTAAGGTTGTACCATATAGATGGTTTGAAGCTTTATTCATTACATTGACATACAAATTCACAAACATTTGAATGCTGCGCAGCATTTTTTTCCAGTATTTTTGCAAAGTAGAAATAAAAATAACACAAATAATATATGAGTAGGATTGTTTCTGAGGCATTTGATACAAACATTTCCAATTACCCCAGTGTGGTAAAGTGTAATATTTTTTAAAATTCTGAATTTTTTTTAATGAAATTAACTATTCTTCTTCAATTTGTATTTCTTCGTGTGTAGCTCAAAGGGGACATTTTATGCTCATTTTCAGGTTCAAATTTGTATTGTGTGCCTCTGCTGGTACATGTCTCCAAGCTTTAATGTTCAAAAAGCTCTTTGTTTTTCTCATACTGCCTGTGCTGCAGCACCTCTTTTCACCCTCTGTCTGAAACCAGAGCCCAGTCTGCTCTGATTGCTGGCGGTCTCTGTTGATGTGATTGGTCACCTGCTTAGAGATGTCCCGCCCCTTAGCCTATAACGTAGAATGTGTTGGTTCACTAGCCAATAGAAGTGTCACATATTGCTGTCACTTTGTTACAGACGTAAACAAAGTAGGCATCTCCGAGGTGATTCAGGCAGTTGTATGGGAGAGAGACTTACCAAAAAAAAGCGAAAAACTAAAATGCATAATAGGGCCCCTTTAATAAAAGAACAACATTGTTTTACTGCTGTAAACGTATTTAATCCAAGGAATAACCTGATTCTTTCTGAGGATTTTCTTTAGAAATGTTCTTGCATTCTTGGTGACACAATATGACATCAGACATTTACATTTCATTAGAAAGCTTTAAATTAAAATAGGGACATTCAGAATAGCCTTTTAATATTTATGCTGAAACTTTGAAGAAAGATAGGAACATTTACAATTCTGTAAAAAATAAAATTAAACCTTTTGCTGTAACACTTTTTAAATGCTTAGAAGATTATATGTTTAATAATCATGCTTTAAAAAAAAACTATTCTATAATAATGACTTAGAATTACACAGCAAGAACTCTTGTCTTTCCAAACCAACAGAACACTACATGGTGTGTATGGTTGAATAATTCATTAAAAGACCTGCAGGTGCCGAACCACAGTGCACACACACTTTGCATAACCACTGAACTGTGGAGCCTCGCAGCACAGTGCATAGAGCATTGACCCGTCAATAAACAAATGTATGGGCTGGTCACATTTAACATTTTCCCACGCTGAAACCAACATATAGAGAATATTTCTCAGTAATAGTTTCTACACAATATGGACTTTTAAGGAACAGTTTACTTCAGAGGTCTGAGAAAGCGTCCCTGATGAAGCAAGCGATTGACCTTGGGTTGTTTGGGAAAAGCGTGAAGTGTGAATTTCAGACAAAGAATCCTTGGGGGTGACTTGTGAAATATTAACGGCAAACACGTCCAAACTTGTGCTGCAGAGTTTTTTGTGAGATAGACAAATGAGCAGATTTGCTTGACGTTGCATCATAGATATGCATTTTTGTTTGATATGATCAAATCCGTCAAATGAGGCGGTGTGGAGGGAGTCGGGGCGACGTGACCATAATGTCCAATCGCTCTCAGAGAGAAAAGTTGTTTGAGGTTTCTATTAATATAACATTTTAAAAAAATCCCTTTAGCACTCCGTCGACGAACAAAAGGCGGAGCTGCTGCACGATGTTTTCCGCTCCACATCCAGTGGTGCCCCTAAATGTTAAATGTGTGTTATCCCATGACTGGAGCTGTAGATCAATGCTGCCAATATATATTTTTTAAACTCTTGAGTGCTTTTATGTCATACATCATTATTCACAGTGAAGTGCGCTCAAGTAATAGAGTGGCCCAACCCTTTCTTTCTCTGCCTTTTTCTCATTTCCCCCCCCAATTCCCATCTCAAAAGGAATGTGCCATGATTGATGAAAAATCACTCCAATCTGCTTTAGAAAAATGTCCATTCACCATGAGGAAATTGTTCTTTTTCCTCTCTGCATACTCCATCTTTGACCAAAGAGGCTCAGCCCACTTCATTGAAAATAAAATATAATAATAATAATATAATAATATTGGCTTACATCAGCATCCAATTACAATATCCCTTTGATGCTACTGTATAGACAGTGAGCAGGATGAAATAGTTATGTTTGGATTTCTGATGGTTAACTATGACAACACTCCCGTGCAGATGAAGTCAGATAATTTGTTCATTTATCAATGTGTCACATATCGACTCTTCGGAGAATGTCATGCTTTAATGGCTCTTCAGAGTTTCTTGTATCTCAGCACATTTTCCTGATAGCAGAGACATGAGTACTTGTCCCGTGAATACTGATTGGCATTAATGTCACCATATGGTCTACTGTATATGAGCTGACAAGCTAACGTGAGAGTCTTTCAGACCTCACGAAGTAGATATCGTTGATAATAAATTCTTAAAATGGACATTTTTGAGGATCAAACACTTGGGACAGGGGCCATATTGCGCTCATTTTCAGTTTCATATTTGTATTTTGTGCCTCTACTGTGACATGTTCACATGCTCTAACGTTCAAAAAGGTCTTTATTATTATCATACTGCCTGTGCTCTTTTTTCCACCCTCTGTCTGAAACCAGAGTCCAGTCTTCTCTGACATAACATTTATATTATCATACATACAGTAAATAGGGGTGTTTTCATATTGTTAAGATATTCATGTTGAATTGTCCTCGTGCGTGAATCAGATTACTGTTAACAGTGCAGTGTGTGAATGGTATTGTGGGTAAAATCACCTTTATTTTCACTATCTGTTTGAACTGATTATTTTTTATGAACACTTTTGTTAACAATTAACACGAGGTATAACATTTTACATTTTTTATTCCCTTTATTTATAAATGAGAGGACACGTTTTGCTGAGCTCTTTTTATAAAGCTTGTTTTCCTTACAAACGGTATGGTTGTATTCAGCAGAGGCGGCGCCATATATTTTCTTTTGGGGATGCTGTGGGGTAGCTTGACGTTTCATAGGGTGCTCAAACATTTAGGGTTTCCCATTAATGTACCGGTTGCTACAGTTGAATTTTCTACTGCAACACTCCCCACGCAAATACACAACGTACCCGCAACTGTTACAATGAAGGCTCGATAATCAGCTCACGGCATATAGGTGTAAGCAGGGGTAAAGTGCTATTTTTATAGGTGGTGTGGACCTTACATAGGGGGGTCCGGGGGCAAGCTCCCCCGGGAAGATTTATTTTTAAATATTGAAGTTGAAAGCATCAATCTGGTGCACTTTGAGAGCAACATGAAGAGATCTATGGATACATCTCTCAACACCCATATGAAACAGAACTGTAAAAAGATTTTCTTTTTCTTTATGGATGTTTTACAAATCACCCTTTTAAACTTTATTCTTTTTTCACTGTCATATAGTATTTCATACCCGTTTTTCATTTATTCTCTTATTTTTTTATAGCTATAATGATCATATAAACGTGGGACCTCGGAAATAATTGTTTACATTAATGGTGACCAAAACGTTTGAGACCCACTGAGATAACACTGAGAGAGTCCTTTAGTTCACTGAGCCTCTCAGTCTGACAGGAGAGGACTCTCCTCCACTTTGTTGTTGAAAAAACTCCTTATATCCGTTAGCGTAGCTCGCTAGCACCAGAAGCTAACAACAACAATCTCCGGGTAGCCTACCCCGGAGGTATGTAGGTAGCTCGTTCCACACACACACACAGAGCCAAGCTTTAATGAAACACAGAGACCCAGACGTAATAGTACTGTATCATATTATTTTCGAATCAAAACATCTTCAAATTATGATTCTCTTCTCAATCTGGTGCACTTTGAGAGCAAAATGAAGAGATCTATGGATACATTTCTCAACACCCATATGAAACAGAACTGTAAAGAGATTTACTATTTCTTTATAGATATTTTACTAATCACTCCCCTTTTAAACTTTATTCTTGTTTTACTGTCATATAGTATTTCAACCCTGTCTCATGGCATTTCGTGTTCACCAACACGATTTTTAATCTATTGATTCGTGTTCACCAACACGATTTTCTCCTTTTTTTCGTGTTGCACAGCACATTTTTAAAAGCAATGTATTTCTACTGGTAATGTGTTTCGNTTATAACACACATGCATCAACTTCACAGCGGGCGGAACTTGTCATAAAGTCCGCGAAAATAAAGCCCACCCTTCGGCAGATATGATTGGTCAATTTTACTGTCAGTTGACATTACTCTCTCGTTGAGTTACCCTAGCTGGCCCTCTGTGAATTTATAGCTGGACCACCAATCAGCTCCTATCTTCACCTCAGATTCCAACAGAAACTGAACAGGCTGATTCAAAGGATTTATTTCTTTGGAAATGTTATTTTAAATAGAATTAAATTAAGTTATTTTGGTAAAACTAATGAGATTTAAATATTATTAATTTTTTTTTTTTTTAATGTTTTCAAATATTATTTTTTAGAATATCTTAGGCCCTAGAGGGCCCTGACGGTTCGCCACTGTGTGAGGGTAAGTGTGGTGGCTAGAGTAAGGGTTGTATAGCCTGAGAGCAAGTGCTGCCAGAGACACTCGGAGCTAAGCAGCAGTAGCCTTAGAGCGAAGACCTTTCATGGACTCCCTGGGGTCAAAATACAACATAATGCCCTCTTAATGATTCTTAAAATCATATTTAAGCCACAGCTCTCCTTTCAGTGGATAGTGGAAATACTCCAGAATGTGACCTGTAATTTGTTCTTGAAAAGCTTGATGTTGATTTTGTTATTCATGTAGAATCATGCTGGCATAACATTAGCCCTCGTGCTAATAGCGGAGCCAAAGGAAACTGAGAGATAAGCATTCTAGAAAACTCTCCCGTTGCCAATCCTGTTATGGTTTGTCCAATTTACTTAACACATTTCCCATTTCAGAAGAAACTTATAGTATGGCAAAGATTGTTACAGTCATAAGTCAAACATTCAGGCAAACTTTATATTATGATTTAAAAAACGCATTAAAATATATTTTAATTTATATTCTTCTTTTGCAAGTGACCTTGGAGCTGGATAATGCACTTTCGAGGTGCTCATAATCGTTTATTAATTTACTCCGCAGAGCCAACCTCCCCTTGTACATGAATTCCTAAACCCTCTAGCCAGTCCGTCTTTGAAATCAAATTTGTTGACTACCTTGGCGTTAAAGATGAACGTGTTTTCACCCCACAGTGCCACTTGAATGTGCTCCAGAATACTGTAGAGCCTTTTTACGAGAACCAGGAACTGTGCAGTAATGCCTCGCTGAAGAAAAGAGCTATTATGGAAGTGGATATCAGGGATATATGGCTCATCATTATCCCCATGCTATAATACACTAAGGCCCCTAAACTCCTACTGCCTATCCCAAGAGACTAGCCCTAATACATCCTCTTCCACAGTCCCCTGACCACAATAATAATGGGCAGCATTTTACAGCACAGCATTCCCCAGACTACAGCGCTGTTCAGAATGGCTTTTATGTGCTACTTTTTGACTTTACAAGCATTCAAAAATAGACAATCTCTCATTTATCTGTCATAACGCATTTTTTTGGACAATCGCAAATAAGATTAGGTGGTTTGTAGCCCAAACGAGGCTTTCAAAAGAGCCTCTCTCTGAGGCTTAAAAGGTTCTTTGTGTCTTGTTGTCGCTCTCTACATCTGCCTCTCTTTCTTACACCCTTCTTAACTTAGACAGTCATGAGAATGTAATGTAATTGGAGGTAAACAGCATTTATCTTCTCTATTGTCCCTGAGTAACCCTCTGGCCTATCCCAGGTTTATTAGCCTCTTTATTGCAGGAGTATGAGAGAACAGTACTTGACATATTCATCTTCCTAGTAATCTTTTATACTGCATTTATAATGATACCACCCCTCAGAAAATGAACTTTTATTCATACCAGCAATTAAGATCTTGTGCAGTTTGTCTTGGCCACTGGGGAATGAAACAACCTGAGGAATCACTCTGCTAATGATGGCCTGTCAACGATGCAGCTGTCTGGAATAAATCGTCAAGATCCTCTCATAAACAGCAATTCCCCCAACATCCAGCACATGCGTGTACACACACACGCACGCACGCACGCACGCACGCACGCACGCACGCACGCACGCACGCACGCACACACACACACACACACACACACACACACACACACACACACACACACACACACTTAGTCAAGCTTTGTTGTGTTGCCAACTTAGTATGCGGATTCCTTTTCAAGAGGAGGAAAGATCATGACTTGATCAAACTGTTCTTTATTTTAATAATTTAAATAATGCTAACACATAGCATTTATCAACTGACCATGAGCTAAGCCACCATCCCCTGATTTACTCCTAATGCACCTCCCTTCTAGCAAGGCAATTACAATTTACAATGTTAACAGAATTACTTTTGTATTAGTTTTTTTTATTCTTGACGTTTCTCAAAATTGGCAGTTGTTTCTAAAATAAATTGTCCTTAATAGAACATGTAAAAAAGCAAGCTTAAAATGTCTAGTTGACCACAAAAGACAGTTTTAGGAGATTGTATCACCTGAATGAAGAGTGCTGAAGAATGATAAAACACTGAGTTGACTGACATGTATTTTAAGGCACATTTGGAATAAAAAAATTAACAATGGCTGTATTCAAATTCAGTTTGCCAGTTCAAACGTTGGGTAAGGTTACATGCTGGCCCTTTATGAGACTTCCTGAAACACCTAATGGGACATTGTTAATTCCACCTTTATTTTTCCAGGTGGGATAATTATTAAATGTGTGCTGTGAGAAAGTACATGCTATGCTACAGTTTGTATTTTCAAATTGAATGGTTCCCTTTTACAAAGAAAAGGGATTAGGATTAGGAGGATTTTATTTTATGGTTTTGCAAAATTGTAGAAATACACGAAAATAACAGATAACACATTATAGACAGTCCAGGAAGCCGCACACAAATTCCTTAATGATTCTAAATATCACCATTCTATATAAAGCACAATTTCAATATACAAAATATAGCTTAAATTCAATAAAAATAGCAAACTATATGAACATATGCTTACAATTTCAATAAAATATCACACATGTACAAAATAAAGGAACATGTGAAAATTAAAACCAGGTATCCTACAGGAGTCAAATGATATTTCAGGCATTTTTAAAAGCAATGCAGAGCATTTGTTCCCCTGATGCTAAATTGAGCTTCATGAGTGAGACACTTAGGGTGATGGACATTTGATGATTGCCTGTTCTAAAGTATGTATTGAAGTGCAGAGGAATGATCCCTTCACATTAAAATATTTTGTAAATAAAAACACAAATTTGATAAACGTTAATGTCATACTTTTTAAAGAATATGAAGCCTGTCAAATAAAAGAGGAGATAATATGTGATGAGATCTGGTTGCAATTGTCACAAAGCCTTTTTGAAGGGGCACAATTGTATGGAGAGAAGTTATGAAAGTACTTGCCAAACTATGTTACATATCAAAGAGTTTGGAAAAAGTAACCCAAATAAAAGTTGGTGGAGTTTAAAGAACAGGGCAGGGTGGCCATAGCGTGAAACCTGATATATCTCAATTTTAGCTCCAACCCAGAATATGTTCTGAACAGGTATTTCGCAAACATGATTTGTAATCCAACACATGAAGAAATGTAGTCTATGCCAATCCCCAGCCTTTGGAAATAACCCTCAGTTTCTACTGTAGGTTTGAAGCTACTAGCCGAGCATGCTTACTTTGGCAGTTTGAATTGAAGCAGACACAAATTCCCTAAACTTGTATTTTTTGGTAAATGCTTAAAAAGTCACAACACTCCAAAGCACTCTCACGCACACTGTTTGAGCTTGTATAAAACTCAAGAGATCTACAGGCCTGCAGTGCATCGTTGGGTTGCAAAGCTCTGATCAGACGATCAGTGTCGAGGATTTATCCAACACTCAATGGTGTGTTAGCTTGATATGTGTTTCCTTCGCCATTTAATCGAAACACCATTTAAATAATCCCACAGCACTAAACATTCATAAATCAGGTCATTCATGTAATTAACACGATTAAAGACAGCTTGATGTGCGATCTCCTGATAACCATTTCCAAAAGCGACATAAAAAAGGGTTTAGCCATTAAAATATACTCTAAATTAGTATACTGTGAAACAAAAGCAGCATGTTTAGTTATTCCACCAGAATCCATACATTTTCACTAAAAGGCTCAGAAAAGTAAGATGCAAAATAATCCAAGACTTAATTTCTCCCGCTCAACAATATCATATGTCAACTCTGATGCCATTTACGCTCATCAGATCTGTTTTGTGATTGTTAACCAAGCCCATCCATCTCGCACTCATCTGAGCAGGCAATTATTAGTCCTTAGTTCCGCAAAATGTGACATGTTTAATATCCCAAGATGGATTGTAATGTAGCTTTGTCAGATTCAATTTCCCTGATCATATTTAACCTTCAGCCTGCAACTCACTCACAGGTTTGAAGACTGCATTACCATTATCAATTGTTCAACCCATTTTCAAAATGAAGGCTCTAATCATTTCTCTCTGCTCTTGTGGACTAAATGGAAATTTCTCATTTCTCATTTCTCATGATTCATGATGAGTAGTTAAAGAGGAAGCTCTAGCATCAGAGAAAGTTCCTAAACTTGCATTCACAGTGTTTAATAGCACTAAGTTCCGTTACAAGCTAAGTTTGTTTATGGCAAACGGTACAAAGGAAACAGCTTCTTGTCAGTGATTCTGTCAATACAAGTTGTGTACACATACTTCTGCATTTATGATATACATTGTGTACATCAGGCTGTTGCTTTGTGAATATGATGCATATACTGTAGACTAGATTACAGTTTAAAGAGCTGGCTGTTGAGTGTAATTGGGTCATTTGAAAGTCCAGTTGCCCTTCCTCAACAAGTACTTGGAAATCGAGGCATTGCACTTATGGGAAGTACGTAGGTATCCCTAGGAATTACGATCAAATTTGGCAATTGCGAAACACAGTACAGTGCAAATGCAAGTGCACTTTATGTAGCAATGCAGAAAGTAGAGTTTAAAGGTCAAGTATAGATGGTAAAACTTGTGTCAGGCTTCTTGTCAATCAATGCCGATCTATTCAAAATAATGATTCATTTTACTTATAGTACTTTTACTCAAAGTTGGAAGAGATGGGTTTTGAGTGTTTTTTAAAGATGTTAGGGTGTCTGACTCTCTGATGTGGCTCGGGAGGGCATTCCAGAGGGGGGGGGGGGGGAGTGCAGCAGCAAAGAAGGCCCCCCAGGTCCAGAGCTTAGTCCTCTTGGTCTTTAGGGTGTTTGCATCTCCTGAGGCAACATGTGGGGATGTGACAGTGGAGGAGGTAGGATATAAAGGGAGAGGACAGGTTGTTTAAGGTTTAGTCGGTGTTGAGTACCTTTTTGAAGTCTATCCTGTATTTAGTTTGTTGCAGGTGAGCAGGCGGCCAGTGTAGTTCTGGACATATTTTTTTACGATTGTTTATTCGAAAGCAGCCCGCTTGAAGACATTAACTGCAATTTTCACAACTTTCATGTATTTGTTTTATTTATTTGAGGGATAACTTAACCGTCTTCCTCAAGAGTTCCCCCTTTGTATGGTGGTGTGTCAGGGTTACTACATAAATGTGGAAATGAATGAAAAATCATAGTAGTTTTGATCATAAAGTAAACAATAATATATTGCTCAGTTCCAGATACTGGTGAGTCTAAAATGTTTTGTGCCTTTTGTAGATAAAGTGTGATGTGTAAGTTGTAATGCCAGGTGTGAATGATAAACTAAGGCATACAATTGTTGAAATTGCACTTGTTTTTCAAAAGAAATATCAGGTTTTTCATAAAGTTTTGTAAAAAGATAATTAAATGTGAACATTTTCAAAATGTACTTTTTTTGTTGTTGCACTAAAACAAAGGGAATGAGTTGTGGTTATGTATAGGTTATTATGTCAAATGAGGCTGTTTGTTGCCCCTGAACTACAATGAGTTGCTGTTGAGGATGCTATTGCAGTACTGGAGTCTGATGTGATGAGGGCACGGGTGACTGTTTTGGCAGCAGCAAAAGAGAGTCATGGTTAGAGTGGGATCGGCTCTAATTTGAATATAAATGCCGGAATAACAAAAATGGTCGTAATCATAATTGCATTTTGGTCAATAGATACGCTTGTGGATTGTGAATTACATATATAAAACAAGTGTAAGGGGCCCTTTCATTACACCATACTCTAAAACAAATTACAAAGAGTACCTTTTCTCTAAACTTACATTGTGGAAATATATTATTTTTGAACATTGTCATAAACTGGGGTTTTCATCATCAGTTTCAAAGCTCTGTCAGGTGATAGGGTGAAAGGTTGGAAGAGCATTCCAAAAAGTCAGGTCCGTTGCACACATTTGTGAATAATCATTGGGCAATTTCTCCTGCAAAAAGCACATGTGCAATGTTAACTTACCTCAATAAATATTTAAAAAATAGGTCAAATATGGTTTGTGACGAGATGGATACAAAACCAGGTTCCCAGCAATATGAAGGAGAGGTTCTGATCTCATATCACTGGCCACAAGCATGTAATAATTCAAAAAGTGAAAAATATAAGGGTTGACTTACTTGCTAGATTATTTTAATAAAAAATAAACTAAGGCATGATTTTATAATGCTCTGAAATGTTGTGGGCTGAGTATTAGTCTAAATATAGGTGCAGCGTCTATAAGAATAGAGATGTGGTGTGTGTGTGTGTGTGTGTGTGTGTGTGTGTGTGTGTGTGTGTGTGTGTGTGTGTGTGTGTGTGTGTGTGTGTGTGTGTGTGTGTGTGTGTGTGTGTGTGTGTGTGTGTTTAATTAGAACTGTGAGTAGGTATATGGGAGGGGGTTTCAGTGGTACCGGAATTTACGGTTGATCCTGCTGGAGATGCTGAAGACTGAATTCAAT
This sequence comes from Notothenia coriiceps, assembly GCF_000735185.1. Taxonomy (NCBI): domain Eukaryota; kingdom Metazoa; phylum Chordata; class Actinopteri; order Perciformes; family Nototheniidae; genus Notothenia; species Notothenia coriiceps. Next base: position 1,957,208 of record NW_011369951.1, read on the forward strand.
TAAACATCTGCGAGGGGAGGTGCCCACTTTACAACCCCAGTGGTATACCTGTTGTCAGATCCCCCACCCCGCTGTTCTCTTTATACCCAAGCCGTGCTTCTCTTGGGGGTGGGTTATGTCAGACACTGTGCAGTGGTAAATGTTGAGTTGGAGTGTAAGATGGTGTTCTAAATACAAACTTTTTTTAGTTTGAGAAGTTACAGCCTCGGTAATGTCTGCTACTGCTAGTAAATCATCTTCTGTTTGATGCTATTGTTAGCATTACATCCCCATTGTGAATAACTTTGTGAGAACTGAAGCATAGTTGTCAATGTCATGGGCCCACCACTTTTTAAATATAATTTGTTAAAAATGATTTACTTAAAAGCTTAAAGAGAATGCTTTGAGAGCCTTTTGAGAAGACTATTGTAAATATAGAAGAAACTTTAAAAAAAAAAATGGTAGCCTACTTATTCTTAAATGTAACACCAACTCTTAAGTCAAACCAATTTCACTTATCCATTCTACCAAAAGGTCTATTCTTTTTGCGGGTTCCTCCCTTTCCTGTAGCGTGTTATTGGAGATTGGAGATAGATATGTAAATGGTCTGCAAAGACTAAAATCCCCCCCCCTGCCAGAAACGCCATTTGCTTTGTGACATAGTGACATCACTATGGAAAACTAGTGCTTCTATTGGCAGGCGTATTGTACGTTAAATGCTAAGGGCAGGGACATCTCTAAGCGGTTAACCAATCAGAGCAGATAGGCTCTGGTTTCATACAGAGAGTGAAAAGAGGTGCTGCAGCACAGGCAGTATGAGAAAAATAAAGAGCTTTGTGAACATTAAAGAATAGAGACATGTCCCAGTAGAGACACAACATACAAATGTGAACCTGAAAATGAGCATAATATGTACTCTGGAATATGGATGACTGTAACTTGTGCGAACAATATTTTTGCATTGTCAACTACATTCTTTTGTAACACATTTTGTCTAGACCTGCCATAATTATCTACCTCATACGAATACACCCGTTATATTTCTTAAAATTGCATGTTGAAGACGGTTCAAAAATATATATATTTTAAACTGACCCCTTGTATCCCCACCACTTTTCCAAAAATGACGTCCTTGATTGTAAGAAAGCGACATAGCTGTAATCCAACCTTTGCTACAGTGTTTATAATATTGTTTAATATTATTTTCATTAAGTTATAATAATAATAATCAGGTTTTTGGGCAAACATACAAAGAAATTACCCCGGTGTTTTTGTGCCTAAAAATACACAAGGTAAGAGAAAACACCAGAAAAAATACTATAACAAATGTACTTATTAACTAATTATTCTCAGAGGTTATCCCAGAAATATTCAAAGAAGCACAATATACATGAGTTAGAGTAAGGATTACATTTTGAGTGGAGCCTCTCAACTTGCAGATACACATTTGCATAAGTAGTAAATGTTTTAATTCCTGCAAATACAAAACATAGTGGTAGTATTAAATTCTGTCACGTACTCTATTGAGGTATTGTAAGAAAACTAAAGCTAACGGGGTTGTCTGGGTCTTTGGGGCTTGCTATAAGTAGAGTCATAGGTTAAGCCTGTGCAGGGCTTAAATAAACCTATTTCTCTTATCTCCCCTGGTCATGAACCATGAGCAATAACATTATCAAGGGTCTGTTGTTACAGGCTCGGGGTAGAAAGGAGCAGAATTACAGGCAGTGAGGAGATTTTAAACACGACACGTCCCTGTGATCTGTCCAATCGCGCCTCTAATCTGGCCATTGTGCCGGCCCTTATCAGCTATCAGCCCTTTGAATACAACAAAGAATAGTATCGGTCGATCCATAAATCATAACTTCAAACACGGTGGTAGGTCAGTGTTTTATTTGCCCTCCTGGATAAAGCTTTAGCCTGCAGATTCCACCGGCTCTTATTGCTCTCACATTATTGCTCCATTGTCTAACAGGAAATGTGGAAATGGGCCTGGATCTACAACAATATCAAGTGTTTTGGGGGTGTTTTTCTAATAAGATGTTATCAGGTAATACTATTCACTGAGGATTATCTACGCTGCTCTTTTGTACTTGTGATTGTTCAGTAAATGCCAATGGCTCATCGATTTCACTGGCGTGTCTGTCTTTAAATAGCATGCAGGTTGTGTGTTGTGTCTTCATGGGTTCATTTGACATGGGTGGATTGAATACTGAGATATTTCACTTATATAAAAATATAAGGCGGGAATACTCGAGAAAAAAGTACCATATTTAGTTAACTAAAGCAAAATTACAAAAATAAATATCATCCAAATCTACTTTCTTTATAAAAAGGACTTATTTTGTGGAATGGCCCATTTTAGAATAATATTTCATTTTTTTGTTGAATTATAATTATTATTCATTATTGTGTTTTTTACTTTAGGATTGCAGCTAGTAAAGGAACATATATTATATTTTGTTTGGTAGCTTAGAAATGTACCTAAGAGATCCATAAAGTATTATAAATGTAATGCATGTAATACCTATAATAAATACATGATACATAAGTTAATGTTATCTATAACATGTATTATTTATAAATATAATAAAAAAATAATATAGATAACATTAACTTATGTATCATGTATTTATTATAGGTATTACATGCATTACATTTATAATANTAGTTTGATCATCTCTGTTACTAAGTTATGGAATACTGAATAAATAAGTAATTAGATACCTTACCGTTACTGTCTGCGCTCATAAAGAATGATAAGAATAATGCATATTGAACTGGTTTCATTAATTAGTGAGTTTATTTAAGGTAATTAGTTAGAGGCCCTATTGTATCAGTATGTCTGGACTGCACAGCAGTTACAATGGTCAAACTGCATTAGAACAGAATTGTCCCCATGTTGTCTTTAATAGTTACCAACATTAGATATTTTAATGAGATATGGACCGCAAAACAAAAAATGTCCCTGATTTTCATTTTTAAAATCAATTTACCGAATGCAATAGTCGCCTTAGCTTATTTTGTTATGAGATGTGAATTACTGTTCAATTTAGTTGATGTAATAATAGTTTGGTTTCTTTTACATTAAAAAGAAGTCACAATTTTCAAAAGCTATTTTTATCGGGGGGAGGCCCTCTTTCCAGTTTAGAGCAATAGCCCCTCCAAATGTCTGTGCAAGTCCCTGACTGTAACTATGTTTTAAAAGGCTCTTTGTTCTCAACAGAGACATATGCACATTGCACACATATCATTATAAGGTAGTGCAGCTAGAGTACCCTTCATACCAAATAAAACAGTCGATCCACAAACCCTTTCTTTTTCTTACAATACAATTATTAAAAACTGTTGCTTGTATTTACAAAAACAAATTATGCTTATCTATTTATAAAGATTTTACAAAACAACCCATTATAGGTAAGGTTATATATATAAGGCTCAGTGCAACTCATTTCTCAAGTATCAGCCTAATTGCATTCCCTCAACAAAACCACATTGTTATTTTTTTTTCTCTCCTCGAATAAGTTAGATTTTTCCATTTCCAATTTTTTTTTTTACCAGGCTGCCTAAATCCACATATCGAATGGGTTGGGGTGCTTGGCTTGGACACAACATAGAAGCCTTTACAAAGGTGTCCGGTGTACATTTGATGTGACATTTGCTAGATTTTGTGCTTATTTCTCCTCTGTGCTGCTTATCAGCTGTATGAATAACACTGCAGAGTTTCTTAGTTTTGTTGGCTACAGAGTGAATTGTTTCATAAACCAAAAATTAATTCAGAAATGTTGCGAATTGTGCTTTTCAATTGTGTGCAGTCCTGATAATCTGGGTCAGGCTTTAGTACTCTCTGCCAGACAAAGACAAAGCTGGCACTTGATAATCTGTTAGGACAAAAGTTTGAAAATTCATTATTGTCTTAATCTGGTTTTCCTTATCTCATTTAATCTAATTCTTTCACTGCACTATGTAAATCAATTTCTGCCGCTTTCATTGACGCATTGTTTTGCTTTATGAATCAACTTCATCTATTCTGCTGCCATCATTTGGATTGCTGAGTCATTGTTTATCTCTTCTAAGGTTGGATCTCTTAAAGAAAAAAGGATGAGTGAATAATGGAATAAGTTTCATGGATTCCTTACTCACTGGGATCTGTTTTCATCACTCTAAACTTTGCAGTATATATTGTAAATGGTCATAAATAGTGTTGATGAAATTTCACCTTGATAGAGAACTTTACTTGTCTCAAAACTAAGTCATTGTTTGTTCAAAATCATTTATATTTAAGAAGGTCAGTAGAAATCGCAAGCATTAACCTCAAATTGTACTCTGGATTGAGCCATAGTCAATTGTTTAATGCAAGGTTTAAATTCCTAACAAATTACAGCTGCCGTAAGGGAATGTGATTTTCAGCCTTCTCTGTGATCCTTGTCACATTTGCCTGGACCCCTACGTGGAAACACTTTTTTTTTCACCCTCAGGCATTTCTGCTTAGAATTTAAATTCTGTAATTGGAAAATTAATGGAGTCAGTAATCAAGCAATTAATCAGTAGTTACAGAAACAGCCTGCCCGTACTTACGTGAAGAGCTTTCTGTTTCAGAGTAGGCTATATGTTGATAATACTGTTTAGAAGCAGAAACTACTGTTATCCCACAACAGCTCTTATATTCTGTTCAGAAATTGCTACAACTGTTTTACTCCTATAAGTTTGTATAATCACATTGTAATTGTCTCTTTGTGTTTTGTATTCACCGTTAACCTTTGTGTTCTTTCATGTCCTCATTTGTGCAATTTGAAGGATCAGTGCTGAAAAATGATCCTTTTCAAAATGTCATAATCCCTTTTCCCATGTTTTCTAAATGTGTTAATTTGTGTTCACAATGTCAGTGACAATTGACTCCAGATAACTTTGCTTACTTTTGATTGCCTTTTCTAAATATGACAGCTGTTTCATTCATCACACAATCCAAGAGAAACCATGCATCTCATACTGTAATGTGTGATTACTCTGTTTCTAGATTAAATGTATGTGTGTAACTGTCTGTCACATTTACTGTATCAATTTGCAGCTAAACAACAGTGTTTATTATTGTCATTTCACATCTAGCACTTTCTGTTGAAGATCAAATATTTTTTCCTTTATGTTAACATTGGTTTTCTCAATGTGCTCCACTTTCCTCCCACATTGAAAAACATTCAGGTCAGGTAGATTAGAGGCTCTATAAATGTTTCTCTTTATCTGTGCTAGCTCTGTGACTCACTTCCGACCTGCACAGTGTTTTTCCCTTTCACTTAAAGAGGTAAAAAGGCTGTTTTTCCAACAACGATGTAAAATAATATGTAATACATCCACCAGTTTTACAGGAAGCAAAACAACGTTGAGGTGGTCACAACTAACGAATTACTTACTCTACAAGGTAGATATATATCCTAGGTTGAGAGTGCAGGGAGGACAGTGTGCCCAGAAACAGAGATGGATATGAGGCATTCCATCAAGGTTGCACATTCGTGTGTGTGGATGTTTATATACTGTATGTGATTATTAGTGGCTGCAGATGAATCACAAACCTAAATAATTCATTTAGGTCCACACATTATAATTTTTTTTTTTCAGAAGTGTCTATTCAATTCTCCAAAAATGTAAGTGGTAATTATTGATAATCTCTACAATTGTACAGTTTCTAATGTGTTTCCCTTTCGTTTTGTCTCTCTTTCATTCCAGTGAGCCCCAATCCTCATTCCAAAGAGTGAAAGACCAGTCAATGAATTATGAATGTTAAACAAGATGACCTCCTATCAGCAGCAGCAGACGATGCGAGGTCCTAGGTGGAACCGGGCCTTGTCCGACCCTTTGTTTGTGCTGCTTCTGGCCCTCCAGCTGCTGGTGGTGGCGGGGCTGGTACGTGCTCAGACGTGCCCCTCTGCCTGCTCCTGTAGTAACCAGTTCAGCAAAGTCATATGCACCCGACGAGGCCTGCGGGAAGTCCCTGATGGCATCTCTACCAACACACGCTACCTGAATCTGCAAGAAAATCTTATTCAGATCATAAAGGTAGACAGCTTTAAGCATCTGAGACACCTGGAGATCCTGCAGCTGAGCAAAAACCACATACGCAAAATTGAGCTGGGGGCTTTCAATGGACTGGCCAGCCTCAATACCTTGGAGCTTTTTGATAACCGCCTCACCACTATCCCAAACGGGGCATTTGAATACCTGTCCAAACTAAAGGAGCTTTGGCTGAGGAATAACCCCATAGAGAGCATTCCCTCCTATGCTTTCAACAGAGTGCCCTCATTGCGGAGGTTGGACCTTGGGGAGCTCAAGCGCCTCTCATATATATCTGAGGGGGCCTTTGAAGGGCTGAGCAATCTGCGCTACTTAAATCTGGGAATGTGCAATCTGAAGGAAATTCCCAACCTTATTCCCCTGGTGAAGCTGGATGAACTGGAGATGTCGGGGAACCAGCTAACTGTCATCCGACCCGGCTCTTTTAAAGGGCTCATCCATTTGCAGAAGCTATGGATGATGCATGCCCAGATCCAGATAATAGAAAGAAACTCTTTTGATGACCTGCAGTCACTAGTTGAGCTCAATCTAGCCCATAACAATCTTACCCTTTTGCCCCATGATCTATTCACCCCTTTACATCACCTGGAGAGGGTGCACTTGCACCACAACCCGTGGAATTGTAACTGTGACATCCTATGGCTAAGCTGGTGGCTTAAGGAGATGGTACCAGCAAACACCAGCTGCTGTGCCCGCTGCAGCTCTCCATCCAACCATAAGGGAAGATACATTGGCGAGCTGGACCAGAACTACTTTCACTGTTACGCTCCTGTTATTGTGGAGCCCCCCACAGACCTAAATGTGACAGAGGGAAGTGCTGCAGAGCTGAAATGCAGAGCTAACTCCTTGACCTCGGTGAGCTGGATTACACCCAATGGTTCCATCATGACACACGGTGCTTACAAGATCCGAATCTCAGTGCTGAATGACGGAACTCTGAACTTCACTAATGTTACCATGCAGGACACAGGCACATACACATGTATGGTCAGTAATTCTGCGGGTAACACAACAGCCTCTGCCACGCTCAATGTTTCCTCTACAGAGAACAGCAGCTTCAGCTACTTCACCACAGTGACAGTGGAGACCATAGAAACACCACATGAAGGCTTCACCACCGCTGTGCAACAGAAAGTGGGCCCTACACCTTCTGCTGGTACGTGGGAGTCTGTTTCACTGACCTCTACAACAACCACCACAGTCCGGACCCCACTGTCCACACGTGCCACAGAGAAGACTTACACAATCCCTGTCACGGAGCAGGGCGAGGAGGATTTGCTGAACGGTTTGGATGAGGTAATGAAGACGACCAAGATCATCATTGGTTGCTTTGTTGCAATCACACTCATGGCAGCGGTGATGCTGATCATCTTCTACAAGATGCGCAAACAGCACCACCAGCAGAACCACCACCCAACCACTCGCACCATTGAGATCATCAACGTGGATGAGGACTGTGTAACAGGGGGCCCGGGCATGGAGGGCCACCTGACCCTGCCGCCTCTTGAGCATGAGCACCTCAACCATTATAACGCCTATAAGACTGCATACAACCATGCCTCCACTATGAACTCCATACACAGCTCAGCGCACGAACCTTTGCTAATCCGGGCAAGCTCAAAAGACAATGTACAAGAGACCCAGATCTAATTATTATTTTTTTTTTCAAAATGAGACATTATTAAACTTGGAATAGCATAATGGAAGGACATTACTGACAGTTGGTTGTGGAACTGTGGCTCAAACACGGAGGAATAGATGTGTGTTTGGCAAATCAGTGGCTGGTGATGTTTATTCATTGACTTTGGGAATTAGGGTATGTCTACTGTTTCAAAAAGTGTCTTTACAAAACAGAAGTTATTTATTTAAGAAAAAAACTATTGTGGTTAAATCAAGAAAAAACTGTATTCTGCAATTATTTTTTCAGCACCAAATGTTATTTTTTTGCCCTTCCTCTCATTTCACAGATTGGTTTACTAATATGCTTTTCAAACTCGGTTTGAAGACATCTGTTGAAAAAAAACCTCCTAAAGTAAATTATTGTTCTTATTGGTAAACTGCTGTATTTGGATCAGATGAGATAGCAACTTCATTTCCCCATGTATCAAAGGAATCTAGAGCACATTAGTGATTTTCTCCTGCTGTGGATTAAGTGATGACATCTTTTGTGACCATCTGTAACTGAGATGAATCCAACACTTGCTCATTTTTTATAGTAAGTGACAGAACTCTCAGTGATGACATTTGATCATAATTAACTGTTTAATTATATCTGTCACATACATATAAGGCATTCTCTGCTCTGTCATCAATAGACTGAGGTTTTTAAATAAAGGAACTGTGTCCTGCGTTCTGCTGTTGTAAAAGTCAAGGGTGACTATTAGAAGTGCATTTTAGTTAAATTAAATTCTATTGATTTGCTCTGAAGAAAAAAAAACACATTTGTCTTTGTGTTCCTAATCTCAACTTGCTTTGACTCCAGTTCTCTTAGACGTCTTCTCATTATAATAAAGAACATTCCGTTAATTGCATTAAGACTAATTTTGAGGGACATGATCCTTGAGCACCATTAACAGGTACTTTAGATTCTTCATAATTGTGATTGCAAAAATAGGGAAATCTTGAATATAGATACTGTTGAATTCTGGCAGTAGTCCACTTCTTGTTTCCAATGTATCATGGCCTCACTCTTTCCTTTCGGTGCTTTGTATTGTGGCATATGCAGATGATTGCTTTGAAGCCACCTTTTATATGCTTGGACCCCTTACCTCATATGCACTACTGCAGGAGTGCTGTCAGAAGCAGTCTGATGGAGTGAAGAAAAGATCTTAAACCCTTTTATACAACTGCCTGAGCACATTGCCTGTCATCTTTGTGCCATATTTCCAAATGGACTGTGCCTGGCAGCCCCAGATTTACACTCTGCCCCTGCCAACCGAATGACTTGGCCCTGGGCAATGGGGCTTATGCTTTAGGAGTGAATGTGTGGGATTGGGCATCAACCAGATGTTGGGGTTGCACCTGACTCTAACACCATTTCCATATTAATTGATGTGTCCATGGGCTTTGGAAGAACACAGCTCTCCAGGCACCCATCCACTGGAAACCATTTTAAAGTTTCCACTGTGAAAAAAAGCGTCAGGCACCAAACAATTCAGAGGTTAGGCAGACATTTGTCAGATCCAAAACTGAGGGAGATGCCCCAAGGTTTATGTTGGAGGGAATAATGGCAGGTATTGCTTCCTTTACAGTAATATGTAATGAGAGGTTAAGCCATTGTCACGCTTAATTCAGTTTGTGTTTGATTATAGATAGATATTGGTATGCACCTTCTTTGGGGTCACCATGAACTCCACTAACAGAATGACAGAAATGGTGGATACACAGCAGAAATAAAGTATCAACATATCAACTGAAACATCTGAAAGACCCAGCTGCATACTTTAATATCTGCTGTCCACTTGTATGTTCATTTGGTTTCAAAGAGTAACATTTTACCATTTTGTTTGCTAAAATAGAACACTGTCACGCTTATATGCTGTATTTTTGTTAGTCCGTGCATGTTACAGCACCCACTACCCGCCCTTCTAGAAGTCAAAACCACACACGACCATTCTGGCTCGCCTTCCTCTGATCATCTTTAAACAAAGCAGAGTACAGATGAGTTTAACAACAGTTCACTGTCCCACATTCCATATTAAAGACAATGAAACTAAATTAAATCTATCTATAAACCTATTACAGCCAGCTTTAAAGCCTACATGGATTGAGTGCTTTTTACTCTAAAGGATTTTGGACCTAAAAGACGAATAGGCTTCTTCCCTTAGCTTAGTCAGTATTTTCCAAGTTGGGAGAATAAATGAGAAACAGTAGCAGTCCTCATGACTAGGATATGAACTCTCATGGCTAGGATATGAAAAGTGAAGTGAATTGAACAACAAGATAATAATCTAAAGCACTATTCCCACAATACTCATGAAAGCAGGGCTCCTACTCTGTGATACAATTAATTTCATAGATAATATTTGGGTTAATAATGATGTAATCTGGTAAGTACATTTCAATAACACTTCACATTTCACCTCAGGTCAGTCGATAATTATAGTCCCATGGGAAACAGCAGCATTGTATTTGTTTTTTTCCAGCACATTTGTATTCTTCTGCCACGTCAAATGTTGAAGTCTTTCATGGAGATTATTAATTGGAGCTTTACAACTATCTGGGATGCAAATTAAGGAGGTTATCGTATCCACTCAGTATGGAGACCAACTAATACATTTGCTTATCAAGATATTTTTGGAGATGTTTCATTACATTGATTTATTCACTTTGAATGTGCTGCATATAAGATTCATGTGGGGGGTAGATTCTTAAAATGGGGTCCCCAGATATTGTAGTCCATACGGAATGAGATAATTGATTACCCTGTATCAAGCTTTCGCCATCACCCCCTTACACCATTTCCCCCAAAATTACACTTCTGTGGAGTTTGGCACATTTGTAAACCATAGAAAGACATGGGTTTGTGTCCATTAGTCTGTGTTTGAGTTCCTAGTGGTGGGATGTGGATCACAATTCTGCTCAGTTTGCATAAGAGTGTTACCATCCTCCCTTTTTGCCTTTAGTTGGAGGTAAATTGTCTGAAAATGTAAATGGTAAATTTGTTGCATTTTGGTCGAGCTGTCTCATGTATGTAAGATATCTAAATATTGTTGGTCAATATTATTTTTTTCACATTATTTTCTTTTTTTCTGAGAGGGAATGCTGTTTTAGTGGTAGATTTATATTAAAAATACATTTTGAGAATAAAAACAAAAACACTTTGATTTTACATGTGCCAACAACTTGTTCTAAAAGTGAAAACGAGAAACATGCTGTATAAGAATATCAGATTGATTTTCATGTAAACATTCTTTCATGACCTTTAAAAGATATGGAGATCAATCATAGAGACCAGAGTTTGTAGTTCATACACAAAATATGGTTAAAAATAAACTATTGTTGTTTTTCTGTATTGTCTGATTCTTGCTTTCACCCCCTATGCCACGAGAGTATTGATAGAGATACAACATTGAAATTCTCATAACTAAACTATTAAATATCTACAATGCCATTATTGCAATTTGCATTTCAATTGGTCAGATTATTATTTCTTAATGAATGTGTCCATTGCACATCAAAATTACCGTAGCAACAATTCTGAATCTTTGAGGTAGTGATTTCATATGTTTCTACCTATTTATAATACATGATGGTAGATTCATTGTGTAGATTCATAGAGTGCCACAGTGACGCGTCCTAAAACCCGGAAGTAAACTCCTTCCGGTTCCTTCGACAAAAACCAATGCAATTTCTCCATAATTTTCAAATCATAAATCGAATCGATAGATTTATGATTATAAAATTATAAAAGTAGGTAGGCATGTGGATATTATCCTGCTGAACAAAACGTGATCCATCTCTTAAATGTGTCAACCACAGACATAATTTCCAGCTATTTTTCAAAATCCTATGGAGAATTTGCATTGCTTTTTGTCAAAGGAACCGGAAGTGGTAAAATGCTAACTTACTTCCAGGTTTTAGGATGCGTCACTGTGGCAATCTATAGTTATGATGCAACTCATATAATCTTTTAACACACAGATCAACCCATATAGCACATGGCAACCAGAATTATTTCAGCAAGTACAAGGATAGTGCAAGCATTCATCTACCATTGTCCAACCATTGCTCTAGGCCTAGGGACATAATTTAGTGACATGAAAAGCCATGAAGACCATACAATGTTGAGTATATGAGACACTTTATGATGCACCGCACTACTGATACACACGGTACACTTACTGTCTTATTCTGTTATTTCCTTACCTTTGAAATGTAAGTACTCAGCAGTCCTATAACTTATTAAAAAAAATATCTAGTGGCATTTTCACTCAAAGAACATTAATAACATTAATTACTCATTTTAAAATCTATCGTAATATTGCGTTATCTCATGGATAGCTAATACAACTGTATTAGTAAAACATTATTTGATTGTGATCTTATCCTGACCGGATTTAAGAGTAAGACAAACAAGAGGATTGCAAATTTCAATTAATTCCTTCATCATTAGCATCCCTGAGCTTTTGTTCCACTTGATAATTAGCCAACTGACATAACATTGTGATAATCACATGATTAAGTCATATCACAAAGTACAAGGCAACAGTAAATATTTGGACTAAAGAGTAATAATATCCTCTTGGGGCCAATCATTAGAAAGTAAAAGACAGCAATGATGAAGTGGTGGATCAATCGTTTCATATATGAAAGCACATTCATATTTTAGTATAATCTAAGAGTTCAGTCAAAGTCAAACTAAGTCAGCTTTATTGTCAATAATTCTACATGTGTTATACATACAGAAATTTGAAATACCGTTTCTCGCAGTCCCACAGTGTGACATATATGAAGCTCAGCGCAAGTTCTTTCAGGAAGACTGGTATACATTCACTCCGCAGCTGCTTATAATCAGCTCATCACAGGCTTTCTGTTAATCTATTACATTCACCTCAATCTCCAGCAGCCAATCACTGTGCTGCAGCCAAACTTTAAAATGGTTCTCCTCTCTCCTGCAGTCAGTGTGATTTCAGGTTTTAATGCTGCCGACCACCTCCTCCCCATCCACCTCCTTTCATCATATCCAGTGCCAGGAGAGCCAATCCAAAGACATCATCACACCTCCTCTTCATCCCATCTCCTCATCAAATCCAGATCTTCAGCATCATCACCAGTGTCTAGACCCCGGGGGGGGGGTTCCCTATATCCCCCCCCGGGGTCGACTGCATTTCCCCATTTAGATATACGATTTCAGGATCGGGGTCTAATCGCCAAAGACTTAACATTTATCTTATGGTATGTGTCAATAAATGTTATTTAACAAATTGAAGTCTCTCCTGATTGAAATACATAAAACAGATACAAAAAGGGCCTAGATAAAAGGGGTATAAAAGTAAGTAGTAGTAGAGATGGGTGTGGTTTTACCCAACCACTTCACACCACTGGCACAATTTATGTCTGGTGTGATACAATCGCAACATGGATCTGGTTATGTTTAGTATTTTTCAGTTCTCACTGTCTTAACGATTAAAAAGTAAAAAAATGCTGCCTTTTACATAAATAATATTGCTTGGGCAGGCTGGTTATTTTTTCTTTTTTCTTTCTCTCAAATTTGCCAAATAAAAAAACACAAAATGACAGACATTTGTTTTCGGGAGGCGTGTGGCGCAGTGGATCAAGCAGTGGATAGAGACTAGTGTGTTGGTGTTCGGATAAGGGGAGCACAGGTTCAATCCCCACTGCAATCAGCATGTCGTTGTGTCCCTGGGTAAGACACTTCACCCCAAATTGCTTCTGTGGGGATTGAGTATGTAAGTCCCTTTGGATCAAAGCGTCAACAAGTAACATGTCATGTTAGATTTCTCCAAAACTCGTCCCGGACCGCTTGACACAACCTTGACTTAATACTACTCATAACTCATCCACCAATAGTATATACATTTATATTGAGCATACATGTACGTGAGTATGTTGGTGTGCTAGCTTTTAGGAAGAACATTTTCTGATATTCAACTAACATGTACCAGAAAAACATTTCCTCACTCCTCTTCATATTTGCGAGAGAGTGAGTGAAAAAGAGAGGGGGAGGTTGAAGCAAATTAACAGGAGCCTATGATTAGATAAATACATCAGGAGTAAAGCTGCTGCACTGGCAGCATCAGTCAAACCAATATAAAAAGGTATGTGTGATGTCGAAATACAAAGCTGTTAACATCAATATGATAATTGAAATGAGGATAATGTTCGCACGCGCAAATGTTAAAATTAAATTGCTTAGGAATACATCTGTAATCAGATATTCTAATCCAACAGCCACTAATTGAAAACCTCAGCAAAGAAAAATATGTGTTAGTTTTATAATTTCAAGAATTAAACAAATATATTCCTGCAGTATAGTCATTTATCTATGACGTATGTCCTATTTGTTTATTTTAACATTGTTTAAACCATACACATTATGGCAACAATGAAACATAGATCTTAAACTAAATTAAAAGTTCTCATTTAATTAAATACCAAAGGGGTGAGCTCATCCAACCCCCTCACATTTATGGAGAATGTTTTTCGTCACCGTTCATAAACAAGCAAAAGCATGCAGTCTCCACCTTGAGGAAACACTGTGTTACAACGTGTAATGCCAACTGGTTTGCCCTTTCAAGTGTGTGACAGGTTGGTTTTCATAATAGTTGCCTATGCAAAACACAGCCGAGGGCCTGTTCCACTAGCCCCTCACTAATGCTCCATTAAACTCCTCGTTTTCTTATTTATTCTGCTCCTGAGGCTCAAGTAAATTAATGGCTGCTTAATTCCAGCAGTGTTTGGTATGCTCTTTTTTTTATTATAATTTTTAAGTTGTATAGAAAATTGTCTGTAAAATGTGTGTCACTGTCAAAAAAGGTTAAAGCGTAGGTAATTATACTCTCTTTATATCAGGGTTGGATCAGGATTTATAAATCCAGATTTTCATGTTTTTTAATTCTAAAAATAATTTTCAAATGATCACATTCAAGCTAGACGTAGCTATAGTCCTGCTTAGAGAAAGTATGTTTTGTTAACGCCTAATTGGCCTATTTCCTGTTTTATTGTGTGCCTCTTTTTTCTATGTGGACATACAATTATTTGACCAGTCTGACATTCATACTATAAAAATAAAGATTTAGCCATGTTCCCATGCCCCCATTCATTCAGTCCCGTTTCCCTGACATATTCCTCCTGTTGATCATGTGACAAAAGTCACATGATATACAGGAAGTAGCATAATTTGAGTCTCCGAAGTCCATGCAACCATGCATGCAACAGCTAAAGTAAGTTTTTTTCTAAATGTTATTGTTGAGACAATTCTAAGATTGACATACAGTCCTGTTACCTATACTCTTTCTTCTAAGTTATGTTTTTGATATAGGTTTGGTTTTATGTTTTAATGCAATTTGCACTGATGCCATGTGGCTTAATTTGCTAATGCTATACCAACAAAATCAGTCCTGTGGCTAAGAGACATGTTGTTAAACGATATTCCATGTAGGAACCTAGACTAGA
>NW_011369951.1:1972432-1988625 GCF_000735185.1 Notothenia coriiceps
GGTAGAGGGGTTCGGTATGCATGAGGTGCCTGACCCTGTCGAAATCTAAGCAGCAAGTTTAAGGGCTGAACTCATTTGCACTGAGCGTCCTCCCGCTAAACAACCACTCACAATTGGCTGGTAAACTCGCGAATGATGTTTTCGCTTCCTTTGTGATTCGAATGCCGCGCTCCATGTTTTTTGCCCACTGCCTTAGTCCCTTCTTTACGAAACAGCCCCACAGAAGTTCATAGACAGTGCCTGCCAAAAACAATAGGTCAATCATCAAGCATCTTCAAATGTTAAACAAAGGCAACTAACTTGGTTGTCCACTATCTACTAACATGGCTATACGTTAATAGACTTTAGTCCACTCTCTCCGCAAGGGAATGATGTTGTCTCTTCCCTGAGTGGGATACTGCTTTGGCTTAGGTTTTTTTCGTCCCAGGCCCATGATCAGATTGCCGGGTAGAAGACAGCTGAAGTTCATTTCGACTGTCCCCCGAGATGGGCCCCACCCACCCGTCCATCACAGAGCGAATAGGAAAAGACCCATCACGCCACATGGTTCATCTGCTGGCTGCGGTCATCGGTGGGTGCCATTTCCCCGCCGTCCGACGGCAGCGCATTTCTCTGGGTAATACGCAAGGAAAGTTTAACACACACACACCACTGACAAAGACTATGTAACAAGCTAACAATTCAAAATTTATTTGATTATTTCTAACCCATCAGGCCAGGTGTACAACTTCATTAGACCTGTGAGCAGGTGAATGAAAGCAATGCTTTGGAACCACAAAGCGACACTGCCTTTCTATAATACAGGTTCAATCATGGCATGAACAGCCAATCAAACATCACGATCTGCGGGAAAAAGATAAAAGCAGAATCCATACCAAGCACGCAATTATTTGTCAGTACATGAAGGTTATTATACTTCTGAGCAACACTGAGTCAAACTAAGACATGCCTGACTGTAATCTCACCAGTCTCTGTGTTCCAGACGTGGCTCGAGGCTCTCAGGCCTGCGTGTTCATGTAGGAATCCTCTGAGAGGAGCGGCCCATCTCGATGAACGGCTCCATGGTAGATCATTCCCACACCTTCAGACAGCACTGCGTAACATTTAAATCACAGATCACGAGTTCACCCCGAGTGTGGGCTCTCTTTACCTTTACAGTAGGTCTATCTATCTCTGCAGGCGTGCTGTGGTTCAAGCTTCTCGTTCCGGTTGCTTATCCTACTGAGGTATGTCCTGGAGAGGGTCATTGCTGCGCCAGGTCAGCGCGCGCTCATGCAGTCCGTTGTCAAAGATCAGTACTCATTCCTGCGTGCCACTCTCTGGACTCTCGCCTCACCACGGGTGCGCATCAAAACAAAGCTAGCTAGAGATATCACAACGCTGAACTAGAGTTTAATAATCAGGCCCTGTAACGATATACCCATATATTATAGCTTCATCCATCCATCATCTCTTATCAATAAATCCGGTCCAGCAGTTCTCTTTGATATAAAACTCGTTTATATACAGAAAAAAGAGAAGACAGTAAGGAAAATAGCCAAAGTGATGTGGAGTGCCTTTCTAAACTTTCTCCATACTTACAGCTACTGAGGGATGCGGATACGTGGGAAGACAGTTATCCCTTTGTCGAGACGCTGTGTTCCAGATGGCCAAAACAAGAAACACACTGCTCTCAGTATTATGTAGTGTATATGTTCTCTCCATTACGATCTTAGTCTGACATGTCTGTGTTATCCCAAACGATTACGAAAGTTGAGTTAAACCACATCAATTAATAATCAACCTTGAAGAAAACAGCTACCATATATAAGTTTCGATTTGTTGATGCGAGGGTACATTTATATTCTACTTTTTCAATCGATCGATGTCCTTTATTGTTGTTGTCCATATTATTGTCCTGTTATCTCATCTCAGATTGACCCCAATATCAAACGTGTCGGCACGGAGTTCCATCTGCGCTGAACTACAAGAGCGGTTAACTACCATCAGTCTGCTATAGTGTATCATCTGTTCTGCCGACACGGTCAAACACTGTTATTCCTCCTAAACACCATTGCACTCTGATCACCACTTGATTTACATGCTACATCATCGCGTATGGGACATTCACATCACACAAGTGATATATCGCTCCATCTTGTGTAAAAAGTTGGAACTTGCATCATCTAATAATATGTCAGATAAAAGGTACAAACAAAGACATGCATCGCGGAGTATGAGGCGCCAACAGTGACGGACTATAGGAAATTAGATATATCTTAGGGGAAAGTAATCTAGCTTCTTTGTGGTTTGGTCATTGTCATGTTTACAGGTATATCATGGTTCTCAATCCAGACAGGCATCTATGGGCCCATCAAAGATGATCCACGTGGCGACTTCGGGAGGTGGTCCAAGATGGCCTGAGCTCCTGGTGGATGGTGCTAGCACGACGCATTCAGGACCACTGCGTGGCTGAGGCTGAGTTCGATATATGCCAGGGCAGGTACACGCTGGCCCAGACTTGACTGCCTTTGGGTTGAGTGAGCTACCACTAATTTGTATTTGCCAAACTCCTCCATCAGCTTGGGGCTGAAAGTTAAACGGAGAGGAAGAATATCCTTCTTTTCCAGAGTGATTTATGTGCTAAAGGTAGGTATTGCGATTTAAAAAGACATCTTAGAGAGCTGGGAGAAACAGTACCTTAACGAAGGTCTTCCTAACGGCGCAAGCAGCAAAGAACGTTATGAGGTGGCAGCAGAGCTCTTTCTGCACGCAGAGGGTGCTCCCTCACTAGCATCGGAAAAGCATTCCGTGTGCGTACGCGACACAGCATCTCTACACCTAACAATACACAATCATGACATTCTGAGTATAACAACAAGCAAAACAAATACTAAAGAGGTCTTAAGTATCTTCTCAAAGCCGATTCTCCCGTTCACAATGTGGTACCCTGGGATGTCTTTTGCACATCGAACCCATGGGACAGCACTGCTAGGTTTGAGCTTCCGCGAGTGTTGTCGTTAAGAGCCTTGAGGAGCGAGATTCATAGTCCTGCGGTGTGGGAAGGACCACGCCAGGGAATAAATCGGGATGATACCCTGTTGGCAGCCCAATGACATTCAGGCAGAGAATTAACAAAATGTATGAACCCTCCCCACGCCCGCCGCAACCAGCGATGAAAAGCGTCTCAACGTTCGGATTTTGCACCCGCGTGTGCTCACGTGTGAAGCAGGGTGGCCAGAGTCCTCGGCCAGAACTGTGGCCATGTTCACGTTCCATCAGCGCCCGGCAGATAGCCAAGCCGCTCACTCGCTTCGCCTATCGGGTACTTCAGCTTTCACGATTCCTGCTGCCCACGCCAGCACAGCCGCTACCCCCGCGCCCACCGCCGTGTGAGAGTCCGTCCAGGTGGTGTTCGGAGCAAACAGCCCTCGGGAGCAACAGGCGGTAGCTCGGCCAGATCTTTCCGCTGGCAAGACTGGGAGATGTCGAAGCAAAGTACGAGGTTTGGAGGAATACACTTCGAACCTTGGTGACGCAAGAGACTGAGACGCAACAAAAAAAAGATACTAGTCTCTACATAGAGCTACTAACCTCTGCGACGGATGTCACATGAAGCCCATACACGCCGTAAGTGAGATTTCTTCCATGAGACCATAGTCTCGGCACCCCATCATACGCCACTGTGACGGAAATCGTACAAGTACAGATTGACAGGTTAATACTTTTGGTGTTGTTGTTTCGTTACGTGCAGATTGTTCTTGCTTCCGTCAATTGCTCTCCTGTAGGCCTGATGTTTAGACCTCTGCTACGCGGTGACACTGTACCTTTAGGTTGTCCAGGACAGCCTCGGGCCCTGCCAGCGTACCCAGAGGTCTTCATCGGTGATGAACACAGAGCAGGTGGGGTTGAGGACAGCTCTGTCCCGCTCAAACAGGAAGGTCTTCAGAACTCCTTGGCAACTGGCTGTTGTAATGCAGAGGAATCTGCTGAGCCACTACAGAGAGCACCCTCACCTGTAACACACACACAAACACATTATGGGTATAGAAGTCAAGGCACATTTGTCTATTATTATACGTGTTTTGTTACTGCCTTCCACGCGGGTAACTAAGAAATAAGAATACGTATAATATTGCATCATCATGGATTGTAATCTCAGCGCAATTGTACAAATGTCGCAGGTCAAGTCATTTAGAAGCAGCTGTGTTATCTTGTTTTCCTTACTGCCAATAGATTACAAAATAAAACCTTGTAATAAAAATAAAAAAACCGTTGAGGGGTACAGGAAAATCAATGTTGGTGCATATGTCTCACATCATTCAAAGAAAATAGAGCAATGCTGATGCAGACAAAACAGGAATACTGTACTGTAATTTCTCTCTATTTCCTCCTTTTTTTAGAGACTAGCATCAGTGTTATGTGTTGTTGCATATGTCCAATTAACTCCTCTTGTCAGGATAGTTATTCTATTAATATAATCCAATCAACTGGCATAAAGCAAAATTCACGGCAGACTTCTACATCCTGCGAGTTGCAAATGATCCTAAAATTAGCGAGTCTCTCTGTACGTTGGAGGAAAACACATGTTGTTACTGTGGTGGGTGTGCACATTTGTAATTCCAAATCCACAATGAAACTTTTTGGAGTATTTGGATCATGCTCATCTTAAGCAGACATAACACACTTTGACGGCATAACAAGGCTGTGGCTCACCGGATAACGATTGACTCATCAAAGCAGGCCCAGGCTCACGGATGGCAGTCCCTTTGAAGAACTTATCATGGCTTGTAGTCCAGACCGATCGGAGCAGTTGAACACCACACCCAGGGAAACAAAAAACAAAAGGGAGTTGTAAGAACAAAAAGAAACTAAATGCAGGTCAGTATTTTACTGAAACGCGTTTGGTTGCTTACCTGTTTAGCCAACAAGCTTTTGCCAAATCTTGGTGGTCTCCAAGTGCTTTCGCCGTTCCTGGCAGGACCCTCAGGAAGCCCCCCCGCAAGTACACACGCTTCAAGCCCCCATAAGAGTTCGGTGAGACAGCTGAGACACATTAATCTAATAAACCATGATAGGACTTCAAATCTAAGTTTTGGAAATCTGCCATATTTGGTACCAGATGACATAGTGTATATTGTAGCTCTCCATTCCACTAGCAATGATAAGGAGAGCTGAGAGTGTGAGATACCTTTAGCAGCGGTCAGTCACAGCCGGTGTAATGACAAGACGGGCGGGAATTTCCGCAGATTATTCAATATCCATATTTTCAAACAGGTGGTGATCAGTGCGCAGCAGGCACCGTCTCCATCCTCCCAGAAAGTAACGCAGCGTGAGAAATAGCACCGCAAAGTCGTTTGTGGGAGGAGATGCCGTATCTCTCCAATTTCGCAACAACATCTCGCGCTAGTAGAGGGAAATAAGCAATGAAGATTAAGTGCAAGATTAGAAACTCAAGACAGCCATATTAAAATTCCTTAAATAAAAAGCTACTTTACCGTGAACATCTAATAACAGTTAGACACACCAAAGGGTCATCCTCGCCCCTCCTGACAGCTTCCCACGCCACCCAGCTACACAATGTCAGAAATCTGAGCGTTGCACTTCTCCCACATAGGCCTTTAGGTTTTAGAAAAACCAGGTTAGACTACAGGGTGTCATAAAGTCTGTGTTTTGTCAGTAAATCCTTTAACAGGTTCATATTCTTTATGGCTATATTATATAGTGTTGTGGTGCATAAATGTTTATTTCTTCTCTTCTATTTGATATTTCTACAATTCTCATTGTTTTGAAGATGACTGTTTCTTAAATGCCATGTTTATAATGGTTTTCACCGGCTGCCTAATTTCTTTATGCTCTTACTGTCTTTTTTGTAAAGCGACTTTGAATGGCATTGTGTTGAAGAGGTCCTATATAAATGACAACTAGCCTCGCCTCTTAATTTGACTCGTATGCTTTTTTTGGCAGATCAGATTGTTATTATATTTCATGTAGCCTGTATGATTGTTAATTCAGGGCATTGTGGTGTAAAAAGATCTTATTTCTTAGACTCTAGCCACACGGAGACGGTAACGAAAACGAACCGAAATTCGATATAAAATAAAAAAACAGTCTTCCTTCCACACGCAATCGGCACCAAAAACGTGTCCGGTCCACACGAGACTTGACTCGACCCGCTGTAGTGAACCATATGCGCCGGGCCTCCGTAAGCTGGCGCTGTACTTCCGCCATAAAATACACCAAAAGCAGCGCAAGAAGACTTCCCCGAGCATGGTTGCCTATGGTTGCCCTTCTGTTATTCTCCGCGGTGGATTTTAGCAGCAGAGGTGGGGAGAGGCAGGGGGCAGGGCTCTGGTTCTTTTTCTCCCTCCCCGAGGCAAGCGTGTTCTCCTGCTGTACCATCTCCCCGGTAGTCCACCAGCAGATGAAACAACACCAACTCTCCGGCCTCTTCCAAGGGACGAGGGGGAACGTGCGGCAGATTTCCGTTAGAATTTTTTTCCGCCGGTCAACATGTCCGTTAAAGTTTAAATCTTCCGGACAAAATTATAAAAGTGCCGGTCAAAGGTCCTCTTTGTTATTTATTGAGCTTTAAAACAAATGAATAATGCCTCTATATAATAACATAAGAATAATATACAGAGTCTCTCTTTTCCTCCCCCTCTCCTGACAGCCCGTCAGTATTTTCGTTATCAGGAAATGATCGTATATAGGGCGTAATCACGGAGCCGCTTGGCCCCCCAGAGCGTTGCGTCCGCAGATCTACCCACCTTGGGACCCGTTATCGTTATCTGCGTTTCCATGTCGGCCTCGTGTGGCCGAACCATCTATATGATAGAGAACTGTAGCGGATACGAACTGTATCGTCTCCGTGTGGCTAGGGCATTAGTAAATAGTTCCTGAACTAACAATGGCTGTTGATGAGGAGAATCATGTAATAAGTGGCAGTTAGTGATGGATGTACTGACAGGCAGTGAGTTGTTCTGGATGGCTTCAGATACTTCAGTAGTCCAAAAGATGGAGGAGGCACAAATGACAACTTGGCCAGGCCACTGCAACACCCACTTCTTCCTGGGCAGCTACAGAAAAACAAGATCAAATGTTACAACATGGAGGTTTGCATGTTTTTAAACTGCTTCTACCCAAGAAAATGAATGATAAAAAAATCAGATGAATAGTTATGTTTTGCAAGTTCCTTTCGCTGGCATTTATAACTCCCCATTTGAATACAGCTCCAAATAACTGATGGAAGGTTTTTATAAAATGAAGGCCAGGACTGCCTGTCAAGCGCATCACAGATTGATAAACAAAGATATATTCAAAATACCTCTGTATACTGCATCACTCCTTGATGGATGACATGTCGAACACTTTTGATCATTAATTTCTCCACCTGCAGGAGCCACTTCTCTACCATACCCTAAAAACACACAGAGTCCAACACATACATCCACTATGTTATTTCGAACCAAGAAACATTTTTCAAGAACTAGTTGTGATACCTAGAGATCAATTTATGAAAAACAAATGACTGCTGACATGTGATGTATTCATTCTGCCTGTCTCTATACCTTGGCTTGAGCTGGATACATCTTTTCTGTAAAGGTCACAGTCTCCTTCTCAGAGCTGATCATGCCAACGATCGCCATGTCCGCAGTGAACTGCAGCTTGGCGATGCCCTCAAAGCACTTCTTCAGGTGAGGCTGCACACACAGCGGGTCTTTGGTCTGGGACAAGATCTCCAGCAGCTCGTCGTTAGAGAGGAAGAAGAACCTGGGAATATGATGATGATGTAGAGGAAAACAAATCTTGTGTCTTTATATACTGTATGTTCTTATTATGTTCTGTGAAACTGAAATAGCTTAATCAACACTAAGACAATTGTGTGTGTGTTTCTATGCTACTAAATTGTTTCATTTTTGGGAGTATACTAGTGGTCAAAACCTTGGGAAATAGAGCCTCTTCATTTCCAGATAGGTATTGAGGCCTTTTTGGATGTCATCTAGAAACACATTGGATTCCTGCAGCCGTTGCAGCATGTTGGGTTGAGCTGTAGCCACCAGCACATGAGTATCCTTAACCTGGACAAAATAAATCACACAGAAGCAAAGATAAGTGCATGAGACTCAGTTACAGAGAATTAAAAAAATAGGTTGTGTTTCAAGAGGATCTTACCGCCTCAGCGATGATGTCCTTCCAGTAACCGTCCACAATGGCAAACTTGCGTCCCTCCTCGGGCATCTGGGCGATGATGTCCTCTGAGCTGAAGATGGGTTCAAGGTAGAGCCAAGTGGACTGACATTTCAGCATGGAGTCCAGGATGTCCTGCATACTCAGCAGCTTGTCCTCCCATCGCTAGGTAGGAAACATAATTACGAGAGTGAGAGATTTTAGCAACATGAATCTGTTGTTGCGTCTAAAAAGTGTAGCATTTCTAAATTAGAGTTTACAAAATGCTAATCAATCCAACAAAAAGCATCATCATACCAAACAAATTAAAGGGGCCCATGTCATGCTTTTCTGGTTATTACCCGTCCCCTTGTGTGTTATGTAGCTTTTTCTGCATGTAAACGGTGTGCAGAGTCACAAACCCTCAAAGTACACCCTGTAGCGAGTAAAACTCTAACACGGAAAAGACCTGTCTATGTTGCCCCAGAACGCCTCGTTGGACTTTTTTTTCTTCTTCTTCTTTTTTTTTTCTTGGGTATAGTGACGTATTGGGTATAGTGACGTAACGGCTCCGCAGATTGGTCCAGCTCCTCACACACACACACTCAGTCTTATTTTTCTCACCTGCAGCTCCGCGGACAGCGGGACACGGCGAGGCTCGGCCTGGGCTCGGTCTGAGCCCACACACAGACTCACAGCCAGGCTGCGGGTGTGTGCTCGGGCTGAGTTCGGGCTGGGTTTCGCTGTGTCTCACTGTCTCGCAGACACCACGCAGCAATCAGGAAGCGACACCAGTAAGCCAGCTCACACTGTCCGCTCCAGCAGCGAGCCCCGCAACGTCACGCCAACACTGCACCCAAACCCCACGCAGCATTCTCATCTGTTTGTCATACTCATTACTGGTGTCATTTTCTGGTTGCTAACAAACGCCATTGTAACACATAAACACTGATATTCCGCTGTAACGGTAGTGGAGTTATCAGAACAGAGTGGGCGAGCTGACCAATCACAGGGAGGGGGGGGGCAGGAGCTCCAACAAGCCGTTTAGGACAGTCTAGGACAGAGAGTGAATACACATACTATACAGAGATGCTGTATGAGAAACCAATGTGAGTTTGGAAAATTGTACAATATAAATCTATTTTAGTATACCTCAACAATGGAATTATGATCAGTAGAAATGGCCATGACATGGGACCTAAAACATGTACTCACAAAAACACAAGGTAAACTAGTCCATAAAAATGCATTTGGATTCAGATGATTACTGGGTAGTGAATATTTTATCCCGATTCCTAAAAACAGGTTTTAAAAAACCCTTTGATGAATGGTAATTTTATGGCAAAGCCACTTCCACTGGTGTATAGAGTGGCACAGCTGCAGTTGTGTTTATGCAGAACAGGCAATTTTGTTACTTGTTCTGGCATGAAATTGTGCTCAGGCAGCCTCTTATCTCAAACACAGGAGTTACTTCTGTGACTCTAGTTGGCAAACGTGCACACACAGACCTTCAAAACTACACAAACTTATTTATGTATGATGGCTCTTCAACTTTCATAAACTTTTTGGAGAGTGGCGTCATGTCTTACCTTGCATTCAGCTTCGATGGGCTTAATGAAAGGTGATCCTCTCATAGTCTGCGTCTTAATTACGTGGTCATCAAGAAGCATTTGGATATCATCCACTGCTGACACAATATTGGTACCCTATAATGAAATATTAACAAGTATTTAATACAGGTTAATGTCAATGTTGGGCATGAAATGATGGGCAGTTTGAGCTGGTGACAGTATCATAACCAACATGCCAATTTCTTGTAATATTTAAAAATGTAAGATTATTTCTTTGGGAGTAGTAAAAATATCAATCCACTTATATATTTATATTGACATTGTATCTGCATTTGTCATACTGTATCTCTGTATGGCGTGAAAGAGAACAGGAGCTCGTTCCATTCACTTTTCATCTTATCCATGGACTTTTCCAAAGAGTACTCCTTACTAGCTGCTGCTCCAATCTCTTCCAACCTAGGGCAGAGGTCATTCATCAGCTTCAGATGATTTCCATAACTCTGTCACTTTAAACCATGGTGTTTTAACATTATTTTCTCTTTACATGTATTCAAACATTGTGTACTGTCAAAAAAGTGTCTTACTTTTTGGAGAACTTGGAAAGCCCCAGCTCTAACATGTTCAGCAGTGAGCTGCTCACGTCCGGTTTGACAGCAAAGCCCACAATGCTGCTGATCTGTAGACAGACAAGTGTTGTACATTATTTATCCTCATGGATCACAGGACAAGTAGGACAATGTGACACTGCATTTCTATCAGATGATCTAGTGAAACTGAAAGGTTCAGCTGACCGTCTCCCAGTGGCGCTCTTTGATGCCGGGGTTACAGATGGTCGTCAGGATGGGCAGGTGCTGCTTGAACTCATCTATCTTGTTTTTGAAGTTTTTCGCAACCCGACAAGGCCCGGGAAGATTAGACAAAGACTTAGTCAATTTATGCATGGTCCTCCACATGATGTCCAGCTCATCGGAGATTTTCTCAGCATCCAGCTGCAGGAAAGGGCCTAAGAGGTAATACAGAAAGTACACCAATGTGAAAACAGCTGAGCATCCTCCTTTCAGTTACTGTGTGCAGTGAGGTGTTATTTGTGCCATTAAGAGTTTTTAAAATGCAGCCAGTAGCTGTATAAAAATTTTAAAAAGTGTGAGCCGCCTACCATTAATCCACTCTTCTGACATGCACTGAAAGTTTAGTGCTGTGGTCCAGAGCTGTTCAAATGGCTGTTTGTCAGCTATCAGAGTTTGGACCTGCGGGAACTGGCTCTGTTCCTTTTCCAGCAAAGTCTGCTCATTGTTGATTGCCTGTACAAATGACGCTCATATAAACATTTACCACCTACTGTACCATAATCTACAGTATGTTAGCTTTATGGAGTCAAAGGAGTGCCATACAATTATTATTCATTTATTCTTTCATGTATTGATTCTCAAACAGACTTCTCCAGCTCCGCTGTCACAAAAACAAATACAGGAAAACATTCCTGCCTCGTGCAATAACTCTGTATAACAAATCACCTCAGACTGGTAGAGAACTCACAGCTCCATAGTTTCTCTGGACTTATAACTTCACACTGTACATTTATATTTAATTAAATGGGCCATTCCTTGCTCACTTAAATAATACCCTACTTTTATAAAGCGGAGGATAACCAAATATGCAATTGTGGTGTCAGAACCATCTCTTACCTCTAGTTCTGTGACAGCAGCCTCCAGGTTTGCAGTGATTTCATTTAGATTTCCCACATTGTTCTTCATCTCCTCAATGTTCATCACTTCCTTCCTCTTGAATGCCTGTATAGCCTTGTCCACATTCTCCAGCTTATAAGCTAATTCTAATATCCTGAGACAGTGAAACGGAGATATGACATGTCATTTCGGTTGTTAGCGTTAGAGACACTACAGTCCCTTTGGAGTATCAGAGCAAAGCGACACATTTTCTGAACAGTTAGACATTAGGAGTTAGGGATGCTGGGATTCTTAACACTAGAACCGCCAACGGGTTAATTTTACCCACAGCTGTTTTTTTCAATAAAATATTCAAGTCTCCCAGTCCGTGACTTTTTCTGAAAGTGTGTTATGTAGCATCCTCTGTTGTTAAAAGTTGTCAATATGAAGTCAGATTGAAGAAAATTGCCCAAAAAAAATGCCATTTACTTTTAACAACAGAGGATGCTACATAACACACTTTCAGAAAAAGTCACGNTTACTGAACCAAGCTGAGTGTTTTTCAAGGCTCAGGAAACCCTTGCAGGTGTTTCGAGTTAATTAGACGATTCAAGTGATTCGTTGAACACCCTACTAATATACTTTTTCATGATATTCTAATATTTAGAGATAGGATATTTGAGTTTTCTTAAGCTGTATGCCATAATCAGCAATATTAAAATAATAAAAGGCTTGCAATATTTCAGTTGATTTGTAATGAATCCAGAATGTATGACATTTTTGTTTTTTTAATTGCATTACAGAAAATAAAGAACTTTATCACAATATTCTAATTTTCTGAGACAGTCCTGTAGACCATATTTAGGCTCGATATGTGTTGACTTTACTTTAAAATAGCAGATCTCTGTGGCCGGATATCGTTTTTTCGGCTTAGTGAGTGTGTGTCTCTTCCTTGGAGGAGCAGCACCGCCCGGATTCCGCGGCTCCTCCGTGCAGAAAGTCTGCGGCGGTGTGTGTGTGTGTGTGTGTGTGTGTGTGTGTGTGTGTGTGTGTGTGTGTGTGTACACAGAGAGTCTGCGGCGCTCAGTCTGTGTGTGTGTACACAGGGAGTCTGCGGCGGTGTGTGTGTGTGTGTACACAGAGAGTCTGCGGCGGTGTGTGTGTGTGTACACAGAGAGTCTGCGGCGGTGTGTGTGTGTGTGTGTGTACACAGAGAGTCTGCAGCGGTGTGTGTGTGTGTGTGTATGTGTACTAGGGGTTTCACCAACTAATCGACTAGTCGACTACCTTTACCACTAGTCGGCGCTGTAGGCCCTAGTCAACTAGTCGTGAAAAAAATGGAGGTAAACGAGGTGCTGCAAAATGCTACAAAACACGTCCGACATTCTTATGTATGGCAGTACTTCAACGAAGATGTAACCAACTCCACAGTGAAGTGTCAGTTGTGTACAGCTGTACTGAAGTACAATACAAATGCATCTGCTATGCGCAACCATCTGAAGATGAAACACCCGCTGCCGACAGCTAGCACTAGCAGTAATGCTAGCACCAGTGAGCAACGGACCGGCGTCAGCACTGAACAGAGGCAAACGAACAGCAAGAAAACACGGGTCAACAGTGATGCGGATGATGAGCTACGGGATTACTGCCAGCGGACACCGCATATCCCCACAATGGATAATCCACTGGAGTGGTGGGCAGAAAACGTGCACCGCTTCCCCCGCTTTCGAGGAGCTACCTGGCTATTCCAGCCACAAGCACCCCGAGTGAGAGGGTTTTTTCCCTGGCAGGCAACACTGTCACCCGAAAGCGGTCAAGCCTCCTTCCCTCACATGTCGATGCGTTGGTGTTCAAACCAAAAATATGGAAAGGTGGACGTTATCGTGGAGGACAGCGAATAAAGTGTTGCGCAATGCGCTGTTGCGCACTGGATTTACGTGGCATTTATGTAAACAAGAGATTTTTTGCTGTCGATTTTGGTGAGTCCAGTGTTTGTTATTTACTCAGCCATGTAACACAAATTAAAATGCAGTGTTTAATGTTACTGTATGAGTTCCAATAGAAAATACAGTTGTAAACCTCTCTTTGTGTGTCTTTATTATGACGTAACGACTAGTCGACTAGTCGACTACTATTTTGAAAAACTAGTCGACTAGTAAATATTGGTAGTTGTGAAACCCCTAGTGTGTACAAGTACAAAGAGCCTAACATGTGTTTTTTGTGAGAAAGACTTCCGTTGGCCCCTTATTTCTGATGCTCTCCTGTTGTGTATTAATGACTCAAATCCACCTAAATAAATCATTAAAGGCGTTGTTGGGAGAGTACCGCAATAGTAATTTGAGATGAATCACTTAAGTACAACTGGTCAGTATGAAGCACTCAAGGCTAAATAAAGAAAAGAGAAATACAGGTCTATTTGATAATCCTTATTGCAGTACAATTCACACTTTTGTAAAGACAATCAGGCGGCATTTATATATAATTGAGGTAGAATTTCTACCAGATCAGAAAGTGGATAACATGTGAGATCCAGAAGAGAAAACAATAAATTACTGAAAATATATTTGATTACAAATATAGAAGCAAAGCCGTTGACTCATGCTGAGTGACACACTGCTTTCAGCTTTCTCATTTTAACACAACAGTCTCAGCAGTCACGCAGCACTTCCTGACACTGGCTCAAATGAGGATGCTGTGTCCTGTTTTCACTCTACTGAAATCCTGATACACAGCTTACATTTTTTTTGTAAAAACCAAACTGAATGCAAAAATATGGCATCCCAAAAAAAATACCCATATGATATAAACCTTCATCCAATCTATTCATTGCAGTAGCGGTTGTCGATGTACTGCAATGTCTATGCTGTGAGACTGTAGATAAGAAAAGAGAAGAAGGCTTGTGGTGGGTATCCCTCCTGCACTGGAATCTATAAAGGATTCTGGTTTATATTTGGAGCTGATGCAAGATTGCTGGCATTATCAAGGAGTGACCTGATTTGATTTATATCTCATTAATCTCCATCTTTCTCTCTCGCTCTATCCATTTCTCTCTCCATTGCACACATGCCAACCTTCCTCTGACTGTTGCACATCTTTCTCGCTACAATCTCTTATCGGTCTACCCCCCCTCCATGCCATTCAGTGTGAAAGCCAAATCTTCTGTCCGTCACTCCTAACTAAAAGTTCATAATCAATGGGCGCTCAAGCATTTAGTGTGTGCACAAGCCTTAGGACAAGCCCCTTTTCACTTTCCTCACCTTTAAAAAGAAGCCATGCATGTGTCTGTAAATATTAAAGATAGAAACATGTTGTAGACCACAGAAAGAGAGCAGAAGAAAATCACTCAGTGCTTTTTGCCAAGCAGTGGCTTCAACAGACCTATTCTGGGGGCTTTAGCCCCACTAGAATTTCCTGTAGCCCTACTAAATAATTCATTCTTGCCTTTTCTGGCTGATTTATAATGCGAAAATACGATACGGACTCCAAAATTACTGTACCCATCAAAAGAGCTGGGAGGAGGGCCCAATGGAAACTGCTGTGCTGCACAGTATGTGCATGGTGAATCTGCAGCTCTACAATTGGCCACACAAAAAAAAGAATGGTACGATGAAACATGGGACTTCTACAAGTAAAACATATATTTAGAACATTAGTGTAGAGACACTCGGAACTAGCTGAATATTTTCCCTGCTTGTGAAAGATGGTAAGCTATTAGGGTCAGTGCTTCAGATGATTAAAACACATGTTCTTCTTTCACAAAGAAATAAGACCAGCTTGTATTTAAATACAAGTTTGTGAAAGAGCTTCAGGTGTATTGCCCCCATTTATCTGTAGATTGACGGGCTAGATTGGTCTTTTTTTTCAAAATCACGTGAATCATAAGAAAAGTAACACAATATGAAGTGTATTCCTTTTTTTAACTCAACATACGATACGATAATACTTTAATGGTCAGATCAAGTCTGAAATTGGACTTGCATCACAACAGCTCCATGTGTAATCAACATGTTGATAGAAAGGTTTGATATGAGATACACAATGAAATCACTTTCTGTGTATCTGATGTATGATGTTAGATGCAACTGATAATAAGACTGAAAAGTGTGTACTTCCTGGATGAGAAGGACATCAGCCATATCAGCCATTGTATTTATGCATTATTCATATTCATTAGTTTTGTCATTCAAAGAATCTCTTGTTTGTATGACTGCCAAATGTAATTCAGATTGGTCACCTATAAGTGATCTGATGGCAGAACCTTAGGAAATGTTTGTCAGTGAAGAAGTGAAGAGCTGTTTGATGTATTTAAACCCTGATGTAAGGACTCATGTGACATGCGAGGGTCTATACAAAGCCACATTTGAAAAAGCTTTCTGCACAGTGTTTGAGTCATACAGGCTGCACTGTAACCAGGGACGTGCACAGGTACGGGCTATTGTTGCCCGGGCAACGGCCCGTTTGGCCTTTTTGGCCGACCTGCCCCTCTGGAGAGAGCGAGAGTTCGTTTTTCTTTTTTCTGTTGTGGCCGAATCAACATGATAAGTCCACAATTAGTATTGTACGGTCTCGCTGCGGGAAACACACTTTGTCAGCGCTGTCATCTGCCGGTGAGTTAAGACCACCTCGGTGTCGGATTTTGGAAACTTGCTTTTGAGTTGTCTCATGGCAGTTAGGGTATAAGGGACAAACCAGGGGACTTTACTTCCTCTTGATACAGTTGGTTATTTACAAAAAAACACCCAAATATAGCCTACTTGTTGTTATTGTGCTTCTGTGTCTTTTCATCTGTAAACTCGCTCAACGGGGCCGC